>NW_028283128.1:422341-724683 GCF_059441175.1 Urocampus carinirostris
TGTTATTTTTAAAATATTGTTTTAACATGCTTTGTATGTGATTTGTGTTAGTAATTTAGTGCTGTTAAAATAACGCCCAACTATCTGAGTTTGAGAGCTTTGTTTAGAAAAATGTGATTACCAAACTGTTTAATCTTTTTTTAAATTTCTGTTTTGTTTTTACAATTCGGTTGTATTCTTGCTTTAAAAAAAAAAATCTAATACGCAGAATAGTTTTCATATTATAGGGCGGTCGCGTGAGACCCGCATCTAAGAGGCCAGTGCGCCGGAGCGGTCACATCTAATAGGCCATATGAGCCAGTGTTATGCCGAGAAATGCATCCCTGCCGAGATTTGCATCCTCTCGCTACCATATCCATTTTTACCTCGTTTTATCTCACTTTTATATCACTTTTCGGGAATGTAGTGGCGAATATATAACCAAAACCTCTTTGTCTTGCATTTGTTGGGAATGTAATACAACTTAAAGCATTCCGTCTTTGTGTTTGTTGTGAATGTAATCGAACGGTAATGCACACCGTATACAATACACTTTTGAGCAGGTAACATGTTTATTTTGCCTTTTTCTATTCAAATCGCTTGTATTTAAACTGTTATGCCCTCTATTATGAAGCTTATTTCAGCATAATAAGCTTTACTGTAGAGTGCATAACAGTTCTCAAAAGTGACTCAAAAGTACCAGGGTTGCTGGGGTGCTCGAACCCCCCCCAACTATCTTTTAGTAGTGGGCAGAGAAAACTATGAACTGATGGCTAGCCAAATTGCATGTCACAGAATCAAGAAACTCACTCACTCATTTACATCTAGGGACAATTTGGACCGGCGAACTAACTATGCATGCATGTCTTTGGAATATGGGAAACCAGAGTGCCTAGGGAGAATATGCAAACCCCGCGGCACCTGGACTTGAACCCTAAATCTCCGCACTGTGGGTTGTACGCTAACCGCCCACTTGCTGTGCCGCCTCTAAAAAAAAAAAAACTGCGCTGATTAAACATTCCACTTGTCATGGTCGCCTTGGCGACCGGTCTGCCCCGCCCCCTGGGCCCAGCTGAAGCAGTTCAACTAATCGAGTGTCTGCTATTTAAGGCTGGATTGTGGGCTTTGCGGGTGCGGGCTCATTACATATACACACTCCCGGTCTGTTATGCCTTGTCCTGTTTTAGTTTAAAACATTGTCCGTTCTGTTATGCCTTGTCCTGTTTAGTTGGGTTGGAAGAATCAACTGTTTTTTTCGTCATGTCCCAGAGTTTTGGACAACTTTTATTTTGTTAAATAAAACTTTTGGATCGTTACGCAATTGAGTTCTCCCTTCCTGCCTCCTGCCTCCGTTCTGGTCCGATCATTCCTTCCACTCCACTCCGTCTCGTGACAGAATGAGCCCGCCAACATTTGAACTCAGCGAACGATCCCTGCGCGATTTGGGGAGAGCTGGAGGACGCCGTTTGGCAAGCAGAGGTAACCTTCCCTGCCCGTTCGAACCACGGCCCGCCCGTCGTGGCCATTGCTGTGCCTCGAATGGGGTCCCGGGAAGAATTGACGCCTGCCTGTTCGACTCTCATGCCTGCCTGCCCGACTCCCGTGCCGATTGCCTGCTATTCCGTCTCCCCTGCGTGCCAGTCCGACTCCGACTCCGCGGCCTGCCAGTCCGACTCCGACTCCGTGGCCTGCCAGTCCGACTCCGACTCCGCGGCCTGCCAGTCCAACTCCGACTCCGCGGCCTGCCAGTCCGACTCCGACTCCGCGGCCTGCCAGTCCGACTCCGACGCCTGCCAGTCCGACTCCGACTCTGCCGCCTGCCAGTCCGACTCCGACTCTGCCGCCTGCCAGTCCGACTCCGACTCTGCCGCCTGCCAGTCCGACTCCGACTCTGCTGCCTGCCAGTCCGACTCCGACTCTGCTGCCTGCCAGTCCGACTCCGTCTCTGCTGCCTGCCAGTCCGACTCCGACTCCGCGGCCTGCCTGCCTGTTCGACTCTCCGGTCTGCCTGCCTGTTCGACTCTCCGGCCTGCCTGCCTGTTCGACTCCCTTGTTTGTCTGTCTGTTTTCGCCTGTCCAGTTTGCCCGCCGGACCCCCCCTGCCGAGCGCCGATTCCGATCCGCCCGACGCAGATGGCGCCTGCCTCTCCCCGTTCCTGCGTGTTCGGAGGAGGGAGCGGGGTTGCCCCAATCGTGAGCGTCGAACCATTCCGGGGCGCGAGGTAGTAATTTTTTTTTTCTTTTTGGGACCTCGGGAGCTGTCCCTTAAAGGGGGGGCTCTGTCATGGTCGCCTTGGCGACCGGTCTGCCCCGCCCCCTGGGCCCAGCTGAAGCAGTTCAACTAATCGAGTGTCTGCTATTTAAGGCTTGATTGTGGGCTTTGCGGGTGCGGGCTCATTACATATACACACTCCCGGTCTGTTATGCCTTGTCCTGTTTTAGTTTAAAACATTGTCCGTTCTGTTATGCCTTGTCCTGTTTAGTTGAGTTGGAAGAATCAACTGTTTTTTTCGTCATGTCCCAGAGTTTTGCACAACTTTTATTTTGTTAAATAAAACTTTTGGATCGTTACGCAATTGAGTTCTCCCTTCCTGCCTCCTGCCTCCGTTCTGGTCCGATCATTCCTTCCACTCCACTCCGTCTCGTGACACCACTGGTCCTGTCCCCTAGATGTTGCTGTCATGTGTAGTGCAGACAGAAATGAGTCCCAGGAAGACTACAAACTACTTAGAAGGAATGGGAGCAAAAAAACACCTATTTTCTTTCAGCATTTCTCAAGGAAAGTCAAAAAGTAGGGAATATATATATTAGACATATTTTTTGTACCACTCGTTTGGTGAGTGAGTCCCTTAAGCACACCATTGCATCATTTCCTGAGATTCGGCCTGCAACCTCAGTGGAACTGTTTAAATCTAGTTTTAAACACACAATTCTATTCTCTAGTTTATGAATGACCTTTTTATTCTGTTGACAACTTCAGTGTATTATTTGTTATTGCAACATCCATTGCGGCCTGGTCATCCTGGAAGGGGGATTACCTCATGTGCAGTATCTTCTCAAGGTTTCTTTATTTTTGAGTTTTTCCTTGCCCTCATGTAGGTTTTAGATCAGGGGATGGTGTCGTAATAGTCTGGTTTGCAATAATCGGTGGTCTGTGCAGCTCTTTGAGACTCCTTATCATCATAGATCAAGGGTTATACAAACAAACATGACTTGAGTTGACTATGTTCTGTCTTGGGTAAGTACAGCCTGAGCGCGCCCGTCCATCTCTCTCCAGACCAACAGGTGTTTCCACCAAGCAGTAAATATTACACACTGTCCCTTTAAAATATTTCAAAAAGGTAATCACCTTTTGGCTGACAAAGCATTGACTTTTCTGTACTTTCGGGTTGAGTGCCATCTTGTGGGATTTTTCCCGTACTGCAGGTCTGATTGTAAATACATTGAGCCTTTGAAATGGATGGGCGTCTAACGACTGCCCTCCGGTGGCGTTTTTGCGGTACTGCCGCTCACAGAAACACTTTAAGACAATGGAGTTGAATGTGTCTCAAGTTTTTTCACACTGTCCCTTTAAGTTCTGACTAAACGTGACTGTTTTCAACGGTTCCGAGGGCTGCAATTAAAAATGCTTAGAGTCAATTTACGTAAAATTACTTCTTTTTATTTACAGATTGTCCCTTTATGTCCGAGGCAAGCAGGGGCATTTCTGAGGCACTGCAACCTGAAATTTGAAAAAACGCTTTGAGCCAAAGTCATTAAATGGGTTTCACGTTTTTCCACTCACTGTGCCTTTAATTTTTGACAAAACTTGGCTGTTTCAACTGTTCTGCAGGCAGTAATAAAAACAAAACCCTATGAGTCAATTTAAATAAAAATACTTTTTTCAATTTAAACATTGTCTCTTTATGGCTGACAAAGCATTGACTTTTCTGATACAAATTCTCCCATACAAATGAATTGGCACCTATTTAACAGTGTTGCACTTTTGGGTTGAGTGCCATCTTGTGGGATTTTTGCCGTACTGCAGCTCCCGTTGTAAATACATTGAGCCGTTGGAAAAGAATGGGCGCCTATTTAACGAGGGCCTTCCGGTGGCGATATTGCGGTGCTGCAGCTCACATTAGAAAAATGCTTTGAGACAATGGAGTTGAATGTGTCTCAAGTTTTTTCACACACTGTCCCTTTAAATTCTGACAAAACTTGGCTGCTTTTAAGGGTTCTGTGGGCACAAATTAAATACAATTTGAGTCAATATAATTTCATGGGACTCAGGTTTGTTCACACGGTGTCCCTTTATGGATAACACCCTTGTGCCCGCCAATAGTGGATGTTCCCGGCTTGTGTTTGGGAACTTGTCGGCCGAACTCCGGAGCTTGTGTTTGCGGACTTGTGCCCGCCACTAGTGAATGTAGACCTGGCTTGTGTTTGGGGACGAGTGGGCCGAGCACCGGGTCTTGAGTTTGGGGACTGGTGCCCGCCACCAGTGGATGTTTTCCCGGCTTGTGTTTGGGGACTAGTGGGCCGAACCCCGGGCTGGTGTTTGAGGACTTGTGCCTGCCACCAGTGGATGTTTTATTATGCAATTCTCAGCCTGAAACGCTCACAGAAACAATCATTTAATAATGACAATAACTTTGTAACCATACATACTAGAATCATAAATCTTGCTTTCCCGGGTTAGAAAACTTGTGAATTGTATATATTTAGTGCAGGAATGGTGGAAAATTTCTACTCTTTTAGTTATGCAAACTTTTAAAAAAGTGTGTCTGGCATCCTAAATACCGCTTTATTATGCGTTTCTCAGCTTGAAACTTCGAAAATAACATCATTTAATAATGACAACAACTTTGTAACCATACATGCCACAATCATAAAACTTGCTTTCCTGGGTAGGAAAACCTGAAAATGGTATATATTTAGTGCAGGAATGGTGGAAAATTTTAACCTTTTTTAGTTATGCAAACTTTTAAAAAAGTGTTACTGGCATCCGAAATACCTCTTTATAATGCGTTTTTCAGCTTGAAACTCCAAAAATAACATCATTTAACAATGACGATAACTTTGTAACCGTACAAGCTAGAATCATTGAACTTGCTTTCCCGGGTTGGAAAACTTGTGAATTTTATATATTCTGTGCAGGAATGGTGTAAAAAGTTCAACTTTTTAATTATGCAAATTTAAAAAAATGTGACTGGCAAACTAAATACTGCTTTATTATGCGTTTCTCAGCCTAAAATGTTTTAAAATATCATCATTTAATAATGACGATAACTTTGTAAACATTGTGACTTTTTTTCAAAATCCCCCGATAGAAATGAATTGGCACGTTAACGGTGTTGTACTTTCGGGTTGAGTGCCATCTTGTGGGATTTTTCCCGTACTGCAGGTCCTATTGAAAACACATTGTGCCTTTGGAAATGAATGGGTGTCTATTTAACGAGTTTCCTCCGGTGGCGTTTTTGCGGTACTGCAGCTCACAGAAACACTTTAAGAAAATTGAGTTGAATGTTTCTCAAGTTTTTTCGGACTGTCCCTTTAAGTTCCGACTAAACTTGACTGTTTTCAACGGATCTGAGGGCTGCAATTAAAAATGCTCAGAGTCAATTTACGTAAAATTACTTCTTTTTATATACACATTGTCCCTTTATGTCGAGGCAAGCAGGGGCATTTCTGAGGCACTGCAACCTGAAATTTGAAAAAACGCTTTGAGCCAAAGTCATTAAATGGGTTTCACGTTTTTTCACTCACTGTGCCTTTAATTTTTGACAAAACCTGGCTGTTTCAACTGTTCTTCATGCAATAGTAAAAACAAAACCTTATGATTCAATGTAAATAAAAAGCCTTTTTTTCAATTTAAACACTGTCTCTTTATGGCTGACAAAGCATTGACTTTTCTGATACAAATGCTCCCATACATATGAATTGGCACCTATTTGACGGTGTTGCACTTTTGAGTTGAGTGCCATCTTGTGGGATTTTTGCCGTACTGCAGCTCCCGTTGTAAATACATTGAGCCATTGGAAATGAATGGGCGCCTATTTAACGAGGGCCCTCCGGGTGCGATATTGTGGTACTGCAGCTCACATTAGAAAAATGCTTTGAGACAATGGAGTTGAATGTGTCTCAAGTTTTTTCACACACTGTCCCTTTACATTCTGTCAAAACTTGGCTGCTTTTAAGGGTTCTGTGGGCACAAATTAAATACAATTTGAGTCAATATAATTTCATGGGACTCAGGTTTGTTCACACGGTGTCCCTTTATGGATAACACTCTTGTGCCCGCCAATAGTGGATGTTCCCGGCTTGTGTTTGGGAACTTGTCGGCCGAACTCCGGGGCTTGTGTTTGGGGACTTGTGCCCGCCACTAGTGGATGTAGACCTGGCTTGTGTTTGGGGACAAGTGGGCCGAGCACCGGGTCTTGAGTTTGGGGACTGGTGCCCGCCACGAGTGGATGTTTTCCCGGCTTGTGTTTGGGGACTAGTGGGCTGAACCCCAGGCTGGTGTTTGCCCGCCACTTGTGGATGTTTTATTATGCATTTCTCAGCCTGAAACGCTCAAAGAAACAATAATTTAATAATGACAATAACTTTGTAACCATACATACTAAAATCATAAATCTTGCTTTCCCGGAAAACTTGTGAATTGTATGTATTTAGTGCAGGGATGGTGGAAAATTTCAACTCTTTTCCTTATGCAAACTTTTAAAAAAGTGTGTCTGGCATCCTAAATACCGCTTTATTATGCGTTTCTCAGCTTGAAACTTCGAAAATAACATCATTTAATAATGACAACAACTTTGTAACCATACATGCCAGAATCATAAAACTTGCTTTCCTGGGTAGGAAAACCTGAAAATGGTATATATTTAGTGCAGGAATTTTTTTGGTTTGAACAAATTTATTGACACTAAAAACAGAAAACAATCATGACAATCTCAACAGCAATTAAGCACATTCACAATATTATATTCCAATATTACGTTTTTAACAGCAAACACAAAGTGAGGTTTGAACAAACCTTCTCGAAAATCAAACATATTCACAGTTTCATTATACAACATCTTTGTTAGTGTCAATAGATCCGTCCAGGCCAAAGTCGATTGTCCTCGGTCTGAACAAATCCACTGACACCAACAGCAGCAAAACACAGCCATCAAGCATATTCACAATTTAGTGCAGGAATGGTGGAAAATTTTAACTTTTTTCGTTATGCAAACTTTTAATAATGTGTGACTGGCATCCTAAATACCTCTTTATAATGCGTTTTTCAGCTTGAATCTCCAAAAATAACATCATTTATAATGACAATAACTTTGTAACCGTACAAGCTAGAATCATTGAACTTGCTTTCCCGGGTTGGAAAACTTGTGAATTTTATATATTCTGTGCAGGAATGGTGTAAAAAGTTCAACTTTTTAGTTATGCAACTTTTAAAAAAATGTGACTGGCAAACTAAATACTGCTTTATTATGCGTTTCTCAGCCTAAAATGTTTTAAAATATCATCATTTAATAATGACGATAACTTTGTAACCGTTGTGACTTTTTTCAAAATCCCCCGATAGAAATGAATTGGCACCTTAACGGTGTTGTACTTTCGGGTTGATTGCCATCTTGTGGGATTTTTCCCGTACTGCAGGTCCTATTGTAAATACATTGTGCCTTTGGAAATGAATGGGTGTCTATTTAACGAGTTCCCTCCGGTGGCGTTTTTGCGGTACTGCAGCTCACAGAAACACTTTAAGAAAATTGAGTTGAATGTTTCTCAAGTTTTTTTGGACTGTCCCTTTAAGTTCTGATTAAACTTGACTGTTTTCAACGGATCTGAGGGCTATAATTAAAAATGCTCAGAGTCAATTTACGTAAAATTACTTCTTTTTATATAAACATTGTCCCTTTATGTCGAGGCAAGCAGGGGCATTTCTGAGGCACTGCAACCTGAAATTTGAAAAAACGCTTTGAGCCAAAGTCATTAAATGGGTTTCACGTTTTTTCACTCACTGTGCCTTTAATTTTTGACAAAACGTGGCTGTTTCAACTGTTCTTCATGCAATAGTAAAAACAAAACCTTATGATTCAATGTAAATAAAAAGACTTTTTTTTAAAATTTAAACACTGTCTCTTTATGGCTGACAAAGCATTGACTTTTCTGATACAAATGCTCCGATACATAAGAATTGGCACCTATTTGACGGTGTTGTCTTTTTGAGTTGAGTGCCATCTTGTGGGATTTTTGCCGTACTGCAGCTCCCGTTGTAAATACATTGAGCCATTGGAAATGAATGGGCGCCTATTTAACGAGGGCCCTCCGGTGGCGATATTGTGGTACTGCAGCTCACATTAGAAAAATGCTTTGAGACAATGGAGTTGAATGTGTCTCAAGTTTTTTCACACTCCGTCCCTTTAAATTCTGTCAAAACTTGGCTGCTTTTAAGGGTTCTGTGGGCACAAATTAAATACAATTTGAGTCATTATAATTAATATAACTTTTTGAGTTATGCAAGTTTTCATACAAGTGTGACTTGCAAGCTGAAAAGCTCTCTTTTAAGCTTATCTGCGCCTGAAACGTCCGAAAAAGCAATCATTTAATAATGACAATAACTTTTGAACCATGCATGCTAGAATCATAATTCTTGCTTTCCTGGGTTGGAAATCTTCTGAATTTTCTATATTTAGTGCAGATTTGGTGAAAAAAGCTCAACTTTTCGAGTTATGCAAGTTTTCATACAAGTGTGACTTGCAGGCTGAAAAGCTCTCTTTTAAGCTTATCTGCGCCTGAAACGTCCGAAAAAGCAATCATTTAATAATGACAATAACTTTTGAACCATGCATGCTGGAATCATAATTCTTGCTTTCCTGGGTTGGAAATCTTCTGAATTTTTTATATTTATTACAGATTTGGTGAAAAAAGCTCAACTTTTTGAGTTATGTTAGTTTTCCTACAAGTGTGACTTGCAGGCTGAAAAGCTCTCTTTTAAGCTTATCTGTGTCTGAAACGTCCGAAAAAGCAATCATTTAATAATGACAGTAACCTTTGAACCATGCATGCTAGAATCATAATTCTTGCTTTCCTGGGTTGGAAATCTTCTGAATTTTCTATATTTAGTGCAGATTTTGTGAAAAAAGCTCAACTTTTTGAGTTATGTAAGTTTTCATACAAGTGCGACTTGCTGGCTGAAAAGCTCTCTTTTAAGCTTATCTGCGCCTGAAACGTCCGAAATAGCAATCATTTAATAATGACAATAACTTTTGAACCATGCATGCTAGAATCATAATTCTTGCTTTCCTGGGTTGGAAATCTTCTGAATTTTCCATATTTAGTGCAGATTTCGTGAAAAAAGCTCAACTTTTTGAGTTATGCAAGTTTTCATACAAGTGTGACTTGCAGGCTGAAAAGCTCTCTTTTGAGCTTATCAGCGCCTGAAACGTCCGATAAAGCAATCATTTGATAACGACAATAACTTTTGAACCATGCATGCTAAAATCATAATTCTTGCTTTCCTGGGTTAGAAATCTTCTGAATTTTCTATATTTAGTGCAGATTTGGTGAAAAAAGCTCAACTTTTTGAGTGATGCAAGTTTTCATACAAGTGTGACTTGCAGACTGAAAAGTTCTCTTTTACGCGTATCTGCACCTGTAACGTCCAAAAAAGCAATCATTTAATAATGACAATAACTTTTGAACCATGCATGCTAGAATCATAATTCTTGCTTTCCTGGGTTGGAAATCATCTGAATTTTCTATATTTAGTGCAGATTCGGTGAAAAAAGCTCAACTTTTTGAGTTATGCAAGTTTTCATACAAGTGTGACTTGCAGGCTGAAAAGCTCTCTTTTACGCGTATCTGCGCCTGAAACGTCCGAAAAAGCATTATTATTATTTTTAATATTATTATTTAATAATGACAATAACTTTTGAACCATGCATGCTAGAATCATAATTCTTGCTTTCCTGGGTTGGAAATCTTCTGAATTTTCTATATTTAGTGCAGATTTGGTGAAAAAAGCTCAACTTTTTGAATTATGTAAGTTTTCATACAAGTGTGACTTGCAGGCTGAAAAGCTCTCTTTTACACGTATCTGCGCCTGAAACGTCCGAAAAAGCAATCATTTAATAATGACAATAACTTTTGAACCATGCATGCTAGAATCATATTTCTTGCTTTCCTGGGTTGGAAATCTTCTGAATTTTCTATATTTAGTGCAGATTTGGTGAAAAAGCTCAACTTTTTGAGTTATGCAAGTTTTCATACAAGTGTGACTTGCAGTCTGAAAAGCTCTCTTTTAAGCTTATCTGCGCCTGAAACGTCCGAAAAAGCAATCATTTAATAATGACAATAACTTTTGAACCATGCATGCTAGAATCATAATTCTTGCTTTCCTGGGTTGGAAATCATCTGAATTTTCTATATTTAGTGCAGATTTGGTGAAAAAAGCTCAACTTTTTGAGTTATGCAAGTTTTCATACAAGTGTGACTTGCAGGCTGAAAAGCTCTCTTTCAAGCTTATCAGCGCCTGAAACGTCCGATAAAGCAATCATTTGATAATGACAATAACTTTTGAACCATGCATGCTAGAATCATAATTCTTGCTTTCCTGGGTTGGAAATACTCTGAATTTTCTATATTTAGTGCAGATTCGGTGAAAAAAGCTCAACTTTTTGAGTTATGCAAGTTTTCATACAAGTGTGACTTGCAGGCTGAAAAGCTCTCTTTTACGCGTATCTGCGCCTGAAACGTCCGAAAAAGCATTATTATTATTTTTTATATTATTATTTAATAATGACAATAACTTTTGAACCATGCATGCTAGAATCATAATTCTTGCTTTCCTGGGTTGGAAATGTTCTGAATTTTCTATATTTAGTGCAGATTTGGTGAAAAAAGCTCAACTTTTTGAATTATGTAAGTTTTCATACAAGTGTGACTTGCAGGCTGAAAAGCTTTCTTTTACACGTATCTGCGCCTGAAACGTCCGAAAAAGCAATCATTTAATAATGACAATAACTTTTGAACCATGCATGCTAGAATCATATTTCTTGCTTTCCTGGGTTGGAAATCTTCTGAATTTTCTATATTAAGTGCAGATTTGGTGAAAAAAGCTCAACTTTTTGAGTTATGCAAGTTTTCATAAAAGTGTGACTTGCAGGCTGGAAAGCCCATTTTTAAGCTTATCTGCGCCTGAAACGTCCGAAAAAGCAATCATTTAATAATGACAATAACTTTTGAACCATGCATGCTAGAATCATAATTCTTGCTTTCCTGGGTTGGAAATCTTCTGAATTTTCTATATTAAGTGCAGATTTGGTGAAAAAAGCTCAACTTTTTGAGTTATGCAAGTTTTCATAAAAGTGTGACTTGCAGGCTGGAAAGCCCATTTTTAAGCTTATCTGCGCCTGAAACGTCCGAAAAAGCAATCATTTAATAATGACAATAACTTTGGAACCATGCATGCTAGAATCATAATTCTTGCTTTTCTAGGTTGGAAATCTTCTGAATTTTCTATATTTAGTGCAGATTTGGTGAAAAAAGCTCAAGTTTTTGAGTTATGCAAGTTTTCATAAAAGTGTGACTTGCAGGCTGGAAAGCCCATTTTTGCACTTCTCTGAGCCTAAAACGTCCGAAAAAGCAATCATTTAATAATGACAATAACTTTTGAACCATGCATGCTAGAATCATAAATCTTGCTTTCCTGGGTTGGAAATCTTCTGAATTTTCTATATTTAGTGCAGATTTGGTGAAAAAAGCTCAACTTTTTGAGTTATGCAAGTTTTCATAAAAGTGTGACTTGCAGGCTGGAAAGCCCATTTTTAAGCTTATCTGCGCCTGAAACGTCCGAAAAAGCAATCATTTAATAATGACAATAACTTTTGAACCATGCATGCTAGAATCATAATTCTTGCTTTCCTGGGTTGGAAATCTTCTGAATTTTCTATATTTAGTGCAGATTTGGTGAAAAAAGCTCAACTTTTTGAGTTATGCAAGTTTTCATAAAAGTGTGACTTGCAGGCTGGAAAGCCCATTTTTAAGCTTATCTGCGCCTGAAACGTCCGAAAAAGCAATCATTTAATAATGACAATAACTTTGGAACCATGCATGCTAGAATCATAATTCTTGCTTTTCTAGGTTGGAAATCTTCTGAATTTTCTATATTTAGTGCAGATTTGGTGAAAAAAGCTCAAGTTTTTGAGTTATGCAAGTTTTCATAAAAGTGTGACTTGCAGGCTGGAAAGCCCATTTTTGCACTTCTCTGAGCCTAAAACGTCCGAAAAAGCAATCATTTAATAATTACAATAACTTTTGAACCATGCATGCTAGAATCATAAATCTTGCTTTCCTGGGTTGGAAATCTTCTGAATTTTCTATATTTAGTGCAGATTTGGTGAAAAAAGCTCAACTTTTTGAGTTATGCAAGTTTTCATAAAAGTGTGACTTGCAGGCTGGAAAGCCCATTTTTAAGCTTATCTGCGCCTGAAACGTCCGAAAAAGCAATCATTTAATAATGACAATAACTTTTGAACCATGCATGCTAGAATCATAATTCTTGCTTTCCTGGGTTGGAAATCTTCTGAATTTTCTATATTAAGTGCAGATTTGGTGAAAAAAGCTCAACTTTTTGAGTTATGCAAGTTTTCATAAAAGTGTGACTTGCAGGCTGGAAAGCCCATTTTTAAGCTTATCTGCGCCTGAAACGTCCGAAAAAGCAATCATTTAATAATGACAATAACTTTGGAACCATGCATGCTAGAATCATAATTCTTGCTTTTCTAGGTTGGAAATCTTCTGAATTTTCTATATTTAGTGCAGATTTGGTGAAAAAAGCTCAAGTTTTTGAGTTATGCAAGTTTTCATAAAAGTGTGACTTGCAGGCTGGAAAGCCCATTTTTGCACTTCTCTGAGCCTAAAACGTCCGAAAAAGCAATCATTTAATAATGACAATAACTTTTGAACCATGCATGCTAGAATCATAAATCTTGCTTTCCTGGGTTGGAAATCTTCTGAATTTTCTATATTTAGTGCAGATTTGGTGAAAAAAGCTCAACTTTTTGAGTTATGCAAGTTTTCATAAAAGTGTGACTTGCAGGCTGGAAAGCCCATTTTTAAGCTTATCTGCGCCTGAAACGTCCGAAAAAGCAATCATTTAATAATGACAATAACTTTTGAACCATGCATGCTAGAATCATAATTCTTGCTTTCCTGGGTTGGAAATCTTCTGAATTTTCTATATTTAGTGCAGATTTGGTGAAAAAAGCTCAACTTTTTGAGTTATGCAAGTTTTCATAAAAGTGTGACTTGCAGGCTGGAAAGCCCATTTTTAAGCTTATCTGCGCCTGAAACGTCCGAAAAAGCAATCATTTAATAATGACAATAACTTTGGAACCATGCATGCTAGAATCATAATTCTTGCTTTTCTAGGTTGGAAATCTTCTGAATTTTCTATATTTAGTGCAGATTTGGTGAAAAAAGCTCAAGTTTTTGAGTTATGCAAGTTTTCATAAAAGTGTGACTTGCAGGCTGGAAAGCCCATTTTTGCACTTCTCTGAGCCTAAAACGTCCGAAAAAGCAATCATTTAATAATGACAATAACTTTTGAACCATGCATGCTAGAATCATAAATCTTGCTTTCCTGGGTTGGAAATCTTCTGAATTTTCTATATTTAGTGCAGATTTGGTGAAAAAAGCTCAACTTTTTGAGTTATGCAAGTTTTCATAAAAGTGTGACTTGCAGGCTGGAAAGCCCATTTTTAAGCTTATCTGCGCCTGAAACGTCCGAAAAAGCAATCATTTAATAATGACAATAACTTTTGAACCATGCATGCTAGAATCATAATTCTTGCTTTCCTGGGTTGGAAATCTTCTGAATTTTCTATATTTAGTGCAGATTTGGTGAAAAAAGCTCAACTTTTTGAGTTATGCAAGTTTTCATAAAAGTGTGACTTGCAGGCTGGAAAGCCCATTTTTAAGCTTATCTGCGCCTGAAACGTCCGAAAAAGCAATCATTTAATAATGACAATAACTTTGGAACCATGCATGCTAGAATCATAATTCTTGCTTTTCTAGGTTGGAAATCTTCTGAATTTTCTATATTTAGTGCAGATTTGGTGAAAAAAGCTCAAGTTTTTGAGTTATGCAAGTTTTCATAAAAGTGTGACTTGCAGGCTGGAAAGCCCATTTTTGCACTTCTCTGAGCCTAAAACGTCCGAAAAAGCAATCATTTAATAATGACAATAACTTTTGAACCATGCATGCTAGAATCATAAATCTTGCTTTCCTGGGTTGGAAATCTTCTGAATTTTCTATATTTAGTGCAGATTTGGTGAAAAAAGCTCAACTTTTTGAGTTATGCAAGTTTTCATAAAAGTGTGACTTGCAGGCTGGAAAGCCCATTTTTAAGCTTATCTGCGCCTGAAACGTCCGAAAAAGCAATCATTTAATAATGACAATAACTTTTGAACCATGCATGCTAGAATCATAATTCTTGCTTTCCTGGGTTGGAAATCTTCTGAATTTTCTATATTTAGTGCAGATTTGGTGAAAAAAGCTCAACTTTTTGAGTTATGCAAGTTTTCATAAAAGTGTGACTTGCAGGCTGGAAAGCCCATTTTTAAGCTTATCTGCGCCTGAAACGTCCGAAAAAGCAATCATTTAATAATGACAATAACTTTGGAACCATGCATGCTAGAATCATAATTCTTGCTTTCCTGGGTTGGAAATCTTCTGAATTTTCTATATTTAGTGCAGATTTGGTGAAAAAAGCTCAACTTTTTGAGTTATGCAAGTTTTCATAAAAGTGTGACTTGCAGGCTGGAAAGCCCATTTTTAAGCTTATCTGCGCCTGAAACGTCCGAAAAAGCAATCATTTAATAATGACAATAACTTTGGAACCATGCATGCTAGAATCATAATTCTTGCTTTTCTAGGTTGGAAATCTTCTGAATTTTCTATATTTAGTGCAGATTTGGTGAAAAAAGCTCAAGTTTTTGAGTTATGCAAGTTTTCATAAAAGTGTGACTTGCAGGCTGGAAAGCCCATTTTTGCACTTCTCTGAGCCTAAAACGTCCGAAAAAGCAATCATTTAATAATGACAATAACTTTTGAACCATGCATGCTAGAATCATAAATCTTGCTTTCCTGGGTTGGAAATCTTCTGAATTTTCTATATTTAGTGCAGATTTGGTGAAAAAAGCTCAACTTTTTGAGTTATGCAAGTTTTCATAAAAGTGTGACTTGCAGGCTGGAAAGCCCATTTTTAAGCTTATCTGCGCCTGAAACGTCCGAAAAAGCAATCATTTAATAATGACAATAACTTTTGAACCATGCATGCTAGAATCATAATTCTTGCTTTCCTGGGTTGGAAATCTTCTGAATTTTCTATATTTAGTGCAGATTTGGTGAAAAAAGCTCAACTTTTTGAGTTATGCAAGTTTTCATAAAAGTGTGACTTGCAGGCTGGAAAGCCCATTTTTAAGCTTATCTGCGCCTGAAACGTCCGAAAAAGCAATCATTTAATAATGACAATAACTTTGGAACCATGCATGCTAGAATCATAATTCTTGCTTTTCTAGGTTGGAAATCTTCTGAATTTTCTATATTTAGTGCAGATTTGGTGAAAAAAGCTCAAGTTTTTGAGTTATGCAAGTTTTCATAAAAGTGTGACTTGCAGGCTGGAAAGCCCATTTTTGCACTTCTCTGAGCCTAAAACGTCCGAAAAAGCAATCATTTAATAATGACAATAACTTTTGAACCATGCATGCTAGAATCATAAATCTTGCTTTCCTGGGTTGGAAATCTTCTGAATTTTCTATATTTAGTGCAGATTTGGTGAAAAAAGCTCAACTTTTTGAGTTATGCAAGTTTTCATAAAAGTGTGACTTGCAGGCTGGAAAGCCCATTTTTAAGCTTATCTGCGCCTGAAACGTCCGAAAAAGCAATCATTTAATAATGACAATAACTTTTGAACCATGCATGCTAGAATCATAATTCTTGCTTTCCTGGGTTGGAAATCTTCTGAATTTTCTATATTTAGTGCAGATTTGGTGAAAAAAGCTCAACTTTTTGAGTTATGCAAGTTTTCATAAAAGTGTGACTTGCAGGCTGGAAAGCCCATTTTTAAGCTTATCTGCGCCTGAAACGTCCGAAAAAGCAATCATTTAATAATGACAATAACTTTGGAACCATGCATGCTAGAATCATAATTCTTGCTTTTCTAGGTTGGAAATCTTCTGAATTTTCTATATTTAGTGCAGATTTGGTGAAAAAAGCTCAAGTTTTTGAGTTATGCAAGTTTTCATAAAAGTGTGACTTGCAGGCTGGAAAGCCCATTTTTGCACTTATCTGAGCCTAAAACGTCCGAAAAAGCAATCATTTAATAATGACAATAACTTTTGAACCATGCATGCTAGAATCATAAATCTTGCTTTCCTGGGTTGGAAAGCCTTTATTTGATTGCATAAACGCAACACAATGCTGTGTGCCGTTAAATGTTAGGAGAGGAAGAAATTATTTTTGTTGCACTTTAAGACCTACGGTCTGCTCCACAGTTCGGCTGCCACAGAGATCTTTAAGTTGGGGGTCAGAGCTGGCCCGCTGGCTCCGGTCTTGGTTTCTGGACTTGCCGGAAAGGTTCTTCTTCATATTGCCTGGCAGAAAAGCGGCCAGCCACAGACATTAACAAAAAAAAAAAAAAAAACACAAGACAAAATAGACATTAAGAACCACATAATAAGCACATAGATAGCCCCACTCCTATATGATACTTTATTAATAATTTAAAAGTTTTTTGATTGCACAAGGTGCACTTTAGTACAACACATTAGAAATGCAGCTTCCTCAGGACTTGAAGTGCTTTAGACTCACTTTTAGTGAGGAAGTTGGGGCTGCTGTCATAGCCCCCAAAGGTCTCTGCCCTCCTGGGTAGGATTCCAGAGCTGTTCCCTTCAATTTTCTGTGATGACAGAAAGGCATACCTCGCACCAGATTGGAGCAAATTTTGGAGATCTTCCACTGGTTTGACACAGGGAGAACGTTCTGCTTCACATCTTGCCACAACATGAATTTCACGTTGGGGAATGCGTTTAAGAGTTTACTTAGAGCAGTGCTTTACCATCAGTGATGGTTCCTTTAAGCAACGACTCCCCCAGCTTGAGATCTGAGCCGTCGCCTCTTAAAAGAAGCTTGGAACAGGTAGCTGTGTCCTCCACACCTGGCACAGATTCTGCCATCTTGGCAAAAAGTTGCAGTTTCTCGGAAAGTGCTTGGACAATCACCGCATCCTGCTGGCTCAAACATTCTAGGATAAAAATAGAAATCAATTAACTCGGATTCCTGTACACCTTTTTTTGTTGGGGGGGATTTTGCAAGGTTTATTGTTCTATATTCTTTATCAATTATCGGTCAAATCATAATACACTACAAAGCCAAGAGGCTGAAACACTTGCTCTCAGCCAAGAGGCAGAGTCAAGCTCCCAGCCACAGAGCCACGCAGCAATCAGTGCGAATGCAATTCTAGAGTCATAGCTGGCATCATGAATGGAAAATGATACCCGTAATTAACGTATGATGCAGACTTGTAAAGTCCAGGACCCGTTGAAAGTAATCCAAGGAAACGAAATGTATATTTCCAAAGTTAAGGGTGGGAAAAATATATACCCACTATTGTCCGCTGCGACAAGAGACAGATCTACCGGTAACTCAGCTTTACCCCAAATCCCATTAGCCCGCGTGTGCTCCGCCCTTTCTTTTTGATTCGTCCGTAGAACACATAACAGAATAAATCTCAAAAATAAATACATTACAAAAATATACAGTTGCAAATACATATTATACATGGTTACACATATTTACGAAGAAAGACGGTATACCGAGAGAGTTTTCAAAGCTTTAATAATAATAATAATAATAATATAACTTTCATCCCAAACCGTGCCTTTGAAAGGTACCAACACTGGTAGTAGGATCACGCTCGCAATGTATCAAACGTGCCTGTTAAAAAAAAAAAACATCCCGTAATTGTGAAATTCACGGAAGATCGTCCTCAACTTCCTCCTCATAACTATCGCCATCAAGGGCGTCTTCCTCATTATCGGAACGTACCTTAACTTTACAGACAATGTATGCTTAAACTTAGAAGTTGCAGTCTTTCTTGGCGCCCATATTCTACTGGTCTTAATCTTACCTTTTATATTCTAGCGCCGCAGGTGGCCGTTAGAAAAATTCCATAAATTGGCCGCTTCACTGGATAAGCCGCAGGGCTGAACATTTGGGAAAAAAGTAACTTTGGAAATATACATTTTGTTTCCTTGGATTACTTTCAACAGGACCCGGACTTTACAAGTCTGCATCATACGTTAATTACGGGTATCATTTTCCATTCATGATGCCGACTGTGGTTCTAGGATTGTGTACTATTGACTTTTGAATTGTGTCGGTAGGAGGTTAGGAGGCTAGGACCTTGACTCAGCCTCTTGGCTGGGAGCAAGTGTCTCGGCCTATTGGCTTTGTAGTGTATCATGATTTGACCGATAACGGATAATGGATAATTGCTAAAGAATATAGAACAATAAACCTCTACAAAATCACAATCGTGGAACTAACAGCCTGGTCTGTTTTAATGGGTGCGGCTTATAATCAGGTGCGCTCTATAGTCCGGATTTTACAGTACATATAGATTATATATATATACATATAGATTATATATATATATATATATATATATATATATTTATATATATGCAGTGAAGAATAGGTATTTGAATACACTGCTATTTTGCCCACTTGGAAATCACGGAGGGATCTGAAATTTTTATCGTAGGTGCATGTCCACTGTGAGAGGGATAAATTAAAAAGAAACATCCAGAAATTACAATGCATTATTTTCACAGGAGGGATGGTGTTCTTTGGATTATACTCTTCATTCTTCTTCCTCCAAACACGCTAAGTGGAATTATGACCAAAAAGTTCTATTTTAGTCTCATCCGACCACAAACCTTTCTCCTATGACTCCTCTGTATCATCCAAATGGTCATTTGCAAACTTAAGACGGGCCTTGACATGTGCTGTTTAAGCAGGGGAACCTTTCAAGCCATGCATGATTTCAAATCATGACGTCTTAGTTTATTACCTACAGCAACCTTGGAAACAGTGGTCCCAGCTCTTGTGGACACTGACCAACTCCTGTCGTGTAGTTCCGGGCTGATTCCTCACCTTTCTTAGAATCATTGAGACCCCACGATGTGATATCTTGCATGGGGCTCCACTCCGATTGAGATTGACCATCATGTTTAGCTTCAACAGAGGACCTTGTTTGCCCAAGTTGCATGGCAATTTCCCCGTGGCCCTTTTCCAGCCTTGTGGAGGTGTACAATTTTGTCTCTGCTGTCTTTGGGCAGCTCTTTGGGTTTCACCATGTTACAAGTTAGTTTTACTGATTGTATGGGGTGGATAGGGTTCCTTATGCAGCTATAAACCTAAAACAGGTGCATCTAATTCAGGATGATACATGGAGTGCAGAAGGACTTCTAATGGGCAAACTAACAGGTATTTTAGGGTCAGAAGATGATACACAGGTGTTCAAATACTTATTTGCAGCTGTATCACACAAATACATTGTTAAAAAATGTGAGTGCTGGATTTTTCTTTTTTTCTCTCACAGTGGACATGCACCTACGATGCAAATGTCAGACCCGTCCATGATTTCTAAGTGGGGGAAATAGCAAAATAGCAGGGTGTTCAAATACTGTTTTCTTCACTGTATATACATGATTCCTTTAAAAAGAGTTGTAATTTCTCTTACTCCCACAAGGTGGTAGCAAAACATTTTTTTCTTTTTAAGAAGGCTCTTGGGTGGACGCCTTTTTACTCTTTGGATGTTTTTTGGCTCAACTCCAAAGCATTTTTTTCAGTTACTTGGATGTCTGTACCTTGAAAATCCTTCAACCTTGATGCCCGATATTCCTCCTCCTCACTGAAGAGCCTCTCTTCATTACGAGGGCAGCTAAGAACAGGACCAAAGTCCGTAATTATCACCATTGGACTACACTTTCACAGCTACATTGGACTAAATGGCTACCTCTCGACAGCTTGCCGTATTTGTGTCATCCAAGTGTTTCTTTCTTCCTTGGAGGCCGTGTGGATCTCGTACATCTCTGGCTCATTGGAGGATGCGCAGATCAGAAACATAGCTCTCTCTGCGTGGGCCACCTCCCGAACAATCAACTTCTGAAGAGAGATGACGGATGGCTTGTTGTCCTAGATGGAATAAAAATCACAAGAAAATGAATCAGGTTATGCTCAAATTAAATTATGTATAAATAAAAGTATTAATTGACTCACCACGGCCGCAAAAACATATCGCTGATCTTTCTCTTGTAGCAGCAGCAACACATCAGAAAGGAGAACTGCAAGAATATCTTTGAGGGGTAAAATAACAGAATGAGTTGAAGAAAAAAAAGTTTCTTCATGGTGTTCCCATCTAACCTTTGAGTCTGCCAGATGCAGCTTTCCAATTGATTGTACCCTCGAGCAGAAGACGTCGTCGACCTTGCGCCAAATCTCCCCTATGAAACACTCGGCCGTCTTTGATTTTGCCAAGCACCTTCGGCTCCATCTTGCTGTGTATTTCTCGAAGGCGACACGTTTTCTCATGAAGGTTGACCAATGAGTCGACTTGAACGATTGTGTCTTTAATCAAGCCTAGTGCACGGGTAAGCTCCATGTGCTCTTCAGTGCCCTCTGGAAAAAAATAAAACAAATAAAACAAACTTTATGTTGAGAATTAGTCATCAACCCAGCCCCAAAAATGATGGGATTCTCACTGCCCAGTCTAAGGGACATTGCCAGATGCACTATTTTCAGATGTACTAACAATTTAGGACAGTCTAGAAGAAATACCTCATAAATATTGCTTATACATCCTAGTATCCTTTACTTTTTAATCTTATTTTCGTTTTTTTTTTAAGTCTTTTATTACATGTTTATCATGTAGTGCAACATCTAATCTTGCTGAGAACAATCTATTGTACATCCTGACCAATGGGAAAAAAAAGACAATTCTATTCTTGTATGAAGAAAATTAATATGACCAGACCTTCAGTGCTGTGCAGGATGCGCTCCACAAGTGCTGGGTATTTGGTGATGCGCTGAGTTACAAGCAGAATACACTCAGGAACTCCTAACCTTCGCACAATGGACAGGTTGCCGATTTTCTGAGACAACAAAAGACAATAACCAAACACAAGGTTAATATTTGGGGATGGGGATTTTTTTAAGGTCCAGAAATGACCTTAAGTGCATTTTCAGTTTTGATGAAATAAAAATGAAATAAAACTGAAACAACACAAGTTTTAGCAATATTAGATTTTCTCAAAGGTTTGTGGGTTTTTTTCCACGCTTTTTTCTTTAGCAGCTTGCTGAACTTTTGCTGCTACTTACATCCTAACATTACGGAGCTGACTCACTAAAGTTTAGTAGCTTCTTTCATAAACACATATTTGTGTTTGTTATTCAATACATTTATGCCTGAAGTAAAATGTCTGGTTTTAAGCGATGTACGGCGAAAGTTTTTGACTATTATTATTTTGCTTTGGAAAATATGAGACAGTGACTCATTTGTTGCATTAGACAGCACCAACTACCGCTAGGGCTGTGTATTGATGAGGTTTTAGCGATTCTGATTCCTTAACGATCCCTGCTTATCGATCCAATTCCTTATCGATTCTCACTGCGGAAAAATAAGCACTATGTGACTACAGATATAGTACAAAGGGTTTTATTAATATAAAAATGATTTAAAGATGGGCTGGTATAGGCAGTAGGACAGGAACATTAAGTTCTGAATAAACAATATTAATCACAATTCAGTAAGAGTTCAACTTAAAGTAATGCAATACCTGAGATCAATTATAAGTCATGTATCCAGTAAGAATATCAGAACATCATGAATGAGAACAAACAATTCTGCGAAAGGAAATTAGAAAATTAACCATTCTTTTTTCTTTAAATTAGCTGGTCAGCTTTGTCAGCAAGGGGGCTAGATCTTTCTGGCGTAATGTGTCTTCAGCTGTGGAAAACACCCTCTGACTTGGGGTAGAGGACGCCTGGACACAAAGATAGGTCGCAGCCAGACCCGACAGCAGCGGCATAGTGTCTCTCTTTTCCCACCACCACTGTGCGGCGTCATTCTTGGTGGGGATGCAGGCCAGGCTTCTGTAGAGCTGGACTTTTTGTTCCACCTTCTCGGCCATGGGCACAGTGGGGACGGTTCCTTGCAGGGACAGAAGCTCAGAGTCCTATTCTTCAAACAGTTCCTCCAAGGCAGTCTTTTTAGAAAACAAACCTCATGTCACGACTAAACTTGGCTAACGTAGCTAGCTAACGTTTGGCTAACGTAGCTAACAGTTAGCAGGCTAGCTACGTTATTTATCTGCTGTGGCTACACTGTCCTTGTGTCGTCGGAGCGCCTCAAACACGGTGCATTCTTTCAGTTTGATGTCATGTTGGCCAGCCAGATGTTTAAGCATGTTGGTGGTCTTACCCCCTTTCGCCGAGTTGGCGTTTTTGCATGTATGGCATACTCCTGCATCGTCTATTTGAGTGAAATACAGCCACACCTTAGAACGTTGACTGCCGGCGACATCTCTGTAGCTGATGATTGGTCGAGCAGCGACAACAAATAGCACGTAGATCGACGTCACCTGATCCTGCATTGGGGTGTGTTTGTTTGCTATGTTCGCACCGCAGCCCTGGCGGGATTGATAGTGCAAGCAAAATTGAATTTTACTACTGATTCCAAGGAATCGTTTGACAGCGGAACAGATTCCAAATTAGAACCGGTTACCGATGCAAGCCCTCATCGTCATCATCATCAGTCATCATTAATCTCTCCCTACATCAGTTTTATTGTCACTATTCACTTTTCTGTCTATTAAAAGCTAAAATACATAAAAAATTATGTACTTACCTTCTGTGTTGTTTCATGACAATTGAATACGTGAAACAGTAAGAATCAGCTTCTAGAACTGGAGTCTCCAATGATGTGCCTCCGGGCACCAGGGTGGCGGCCCCTTAGGATAGCTGAGGTGTCTGACGAACTGTTTTGGAAATTTCTCTCTATTGCTGGGTCATTATGATTTTCTAGTCAACGATTTTTTTTTTAGTAGTTGACAGAGTATATTTAACCCTACTTCCAATAATTAATCTGCTTATAACATAGTTGCAACATAATAACAACAAGATAAGTTGTGATATTAGAAATGCATATAAAACTAAAAAAAGACCCATGATCCATTAATATGCCTGTCAGATATTTATTATCTTATATTGATTATATAAATATTATTATATTTATTAGTGAGTCAGAGCATTTACTATTTTTTGGTTTTGGCTCCTAATTTTCATTTTAGTGCATTCCTGATTATTTGATATAAAACCCGGAAATTATTTAGTTGTCTCACCCGTATGATGCTGTGGAATCTTTTGTTCGTCTGCATCTGTTCTTTATAGTAACTGACAGCCTCCGTGTGGTGACTGCAAAAATCGCCGTAGCTGTCCTTCATCTTCTCACCTGCGTCACCTGAAAACTGGAAGGTTTTATGGAGCAAATTAGAAACAAAAAAAACCCAACAAAAAACAAAAAATAGAAACGTGTTTGTCTTTTCATGTCCTTTCTTTACTTGTGCAATCAATATGTCAGCTATGCTTTCCACTGTGTAGTTTCCCTTTGCAGGTGAAACAATGCTCTCTCGCCGGCGTTCTTTAAGGCAGGACAAAAAATGTGTGTGCATCTCCAGGATGTTTTCCAAGCGCGGGAAAAGACATTCCAGTCGGCTCAAGTCCATCTGAAGGTTTTCCCTCAACTCTTTGGTGTAAACACGAAGCATTATCTTCAGTGTTCGCACGTGGTGCATTTCCGTCTGCATCAGCTCTGTCAAAGAAATTGACATATGACAATCATTTTTTTCTAAATATTAGCTGTGCCAATAACACATTCTGTGTTGTTTACTAGGGCTGCACGATTTTAAGAAAAAACCTAATTGCGATTTTTTTTCAGACCAGTTTTGCAATTTCGATGCAATTTTCGATTTTAAAAGAAAGGTGCATTATCTGTGCTATTTTTATTTTTTTTATTTTCATAAGTACTTAAACCCTTGAATGCATGACAATGAGTGGAGTCGGTTATTAGTGGGGAAAAGTATAAAAACACTCATGGCATCATATCATACACGTTTTATGAGAAATAAAGTACCTCCTCCAAGCCCTCGCCATCTCTCATATCTCAGACCCCTCCATCCTCTCCATTAAATTTTATATTGCGGCCTTCCCCCCTATAAAACCTATACAGCTGATATGGTTATCAGCATGTAACCTCCCAGGCAATGACTTAGCACAGGGGTCGGGAACCTTTTTGACTCAAAGAGCCATAAAAGCAAAATATATAAATTTTATTTTCGGAAAAAGCCACACCATATATTATAAGACAAATTTACTAAATTGCTAAACCCGCGCCCCAGAAAAAATGCTAAGTCTTCAGCACATTTATTTTTCATAATTTGATAAAAATAAAATAAATTAAAAAAATAAAATAAAAAGAGAATAATGCCATGTCTGAACAGGATTAATAGCTCATGTTTTGAAAGAGATGGAGAAAATTTGCATGCAATCAAATTTGTCTCTGAGCCACAGTTACTCACAGAAAGAGCCATATATGGCTCGTGAGCCATAGGTTCTCGACCCCTGACTTAGCAGAAGAGCAGGCCCAACTAGGCTTTGCCTTTTCACAGCCAACTACCCCGCTTGAACCACAAACACGGCTCGCCATTCTTTGCAGGAGCTGTAAATCCCCACCATCATCATATACCTGAATCATCTCTCTTACCTCTTCCCGCGTCTTGGTTTAAGATTTCATGTGAATCTTACAGAGAATAAATTTAAGTTTACAGCGCCCTCTTCTGGGGAGCTTTGTTAGGTTTGCAGTCTATAAATCCTTGTAAAGAAACGGGGTGGTATGCAATTACACAATCGCACTACGTCACATGGAAATGTCGATTCGATTCTGGTTAAACATGAAGCTCTATTGTCTGCAGTCAGGCCATTTCACATTGACAAACAAGACAATGATTGAGAAATATTTGTTTTCAACACTGCTTCTCACTCTTCGGTTTTGAGTTAATCCAGAAGCTTGACTGTTATTGTAATGACCTAATAGCAGTATGTTTTGTATTGTTTGAGTCAGTTTTAAACAGAGTGCATTCAAACAGACAGACCATAAATGACATCCTGTCTCTTCACAGCCTCTTTTGAGTGTCTCTTAACAAACTGTGGGTCGACTGCCCAACTCCAGGACTCTGCTTCCAGGTCCTGCGCATCACACTCAAGATCAGCTCGCACTGCAGCATAGTGATCATCTGGGAAAAATGAGAAAAAAAATGAGTCTTCTTGTTGTTACATTTTCATGCAAGCAATAATCTGCCAGTGTTGCGATTATGAATGAGAACATATTAATCCACCTAAGTTTTCCAACTTGAATGGTTGTGTTCAGGACAGAGGTCAGGGAACCTTTTGGACCCAAAGAGCCATAAAAGAAAAAACAAAAAAATGTTTTTAAAAGAGCCACACCATTAATATTTTAAGTCAATATTCAACCAAACCAAGAAACCCACTCTCTAGCTAATTCTTCAGTTCCTTTTAATACACTGTGGGATGTTTGATGATTAAATAAAATCTATAAAATTATAATAATAATGCCACAGCCTGTGTCCCATATCAACATATATATAAACCACTTAAAATGTGTCTCCCTCCCGCAGTTGTGAGGCCTCTTTATAAGGTTTCTTAATTCCCTCATGTTGAGGTTTAGAGTTTTTCCTTGCCCGCATGTTGGTTTTAGATGAGGGGATGGTGTAATTGTGGCCTGTGCAGTCCTGAGACATTTTGTGATTAATGGCCATACAAATAAATGTGACTTGACTAGACAGCCTCTTTAGAGTGTATAGGCTCATTATAATTATTTGTCCTAAATAATGATTTCAAAACAAGGTGCAAGCAAAGTTATTTTTGTAAAAATGTCAGAAAATACAGCAAACAAGGATACCAGTTTATCTAATTTTAGATTAGAAGGCTCTGTGCAAGAAAAAAAGTGTACACGCCCTCTTTATAGGTCCGCCCATTCCTACCACTCATCCAATCAAATTACCCCTGGTGCTTTGTTACGGCTTATAGGTAAGGAGTTGGTTTTCGGTCAAAGTTGGATCTGTAGCTTTTCGTCATAAAGTGTCTCAAAGATGAACATAGATTGTTGTAATGAGCTTCCAAAAAGATAACTTATTTAGTGTTTTACAGCCACATCAGAGTCTGTTAACTGTTGTTAATATTGTGTCCTAAATATGCTAGACCAAACCCTTTACGGTTCAATATTGTCTTGGCATCACATGTGCAGCAGTCGGCTCTACATTTAACAATATATGAATTAGTTGTACACGTTTCATTTTGTCCCTGAGGCCATATATAGTCAATGAAAAAGCCATATATGGCTTGCGAGCCATATGTACTTAACGAGAGAGCCATATATGGATCGCGGGCCATATGTACTTAATGAGAGAGCCATATATGGATCACGAGCCCTATGTATTGAACGAAAGAGCCATAAAAGGTTCGAGAGCCATATTTACTCAACGAAAGAGCCATATAAGGTTCGAGAGCCATATTTACTCAACGAAAGAGCCATATAAGGTTCAAGAGCCATATTTACTCAACGAAAGAGCCATATAAGGTTCGAGAGCCATATATACTCAATGAAAGAGCCATAGGTTCGCGAGCCATATTTACTCAATGAAAGAGCCACATATGGTCCGCGAGTCATATTTACTCAATGAAAGACCCATATATGGTCCGCAAGGCATATTTACTCAATGAAAGAGCCATAGGTTCCCGATTAGACCTTTCATTTTGTGATTACTTGTGCTTGATACGCATTCAAGGTATCGGCTTGTCTATGCAAACACAGAGTGTCCCTTGTCTGGATAATTTTGTGTTGCAAATTCTGGAAAATATAGTCAGTACGGAATGAAACATACAGACTCCAGCTTACTCGCTAAAAGAGCCTCATGTGTATTGGTCGATTTCTTCAGGACATTTCCATTTTATTTTCTGTAACTAAGGTGAAAATCTACCTATAACTAGTGGATGCCAACAGTTTTATCTATCAATATATATAGGCTGTTTTTGGCTACCCACGTATAACCACATCTTGTGACCACAGGGGACACAGGGGCTCACTTTAGGGGCAAGCAAGCGCAGTACTTTGTTGAACTTGGTGAGAGTCACATGAATTAAATGCTCCTTTATATAATGTCAAAAGATAAATGCGTAAAAAAAACGTCTATTTGTCTCGTGACCTCGCCCTTGTCATCGGAATATTCGCAAACGGCATGTTTATGAGGTTATTCGTTTATCTCTAGTCATAAAACCAATTCATTTGGATTGCTCCAGAAATCCAATATTCTGCTTCCAATAGGATTATTGCCTGAATGTAAGCATTTAAAAGATGAGTCGTTACTCCAAACAGTCAGCAAATAGGCAAATCTAATCCCTTTTTCATAAAATGTGCCATAAAACGTATTTATTTTTCAAAAAAAAAAAAAAAAAAAGGTGAATGTTTTTCAGTCACACAATAAACGAAATAAAGTCAACAAACCTTCAACTATGATGGACTCAGTCATGGAGGGAACGAGGGAAACAGTGTCATCATTGTAGCGCTTTAATCGAAAAGTGTCAGTTTCATCCATCCCCCCGGGAGAGATCTGCGTACATAAAAAGAAGGTTTACAGTCTAAAAAAAGACCCCAATTAATATTCTGATGACAATAATAATAATCCAAGTACGGGACCCTGAGGTGTGGTGGCGCAGGCTGTGGCTGAGGTATGATGCGGGCAGTCCGGGAAATTTTTGTGTTACAGTGGCCTGGGTACTTGTTCCTCGAGGAAACACAGTAATACCAGGAGCTGCAGGAAAAGTTGTGTGGCCATTGAGGCTCTGTGATGAAGTTGTGCCCGACTGTTCCTGCTCTCGATGCCGGCTTTTATTGCTAGAGGCCAAATACACATAATACAAATGTTAGTAACGAAAGGTTTAGGAGATCATCAGGAAAGAAGTCAAAGACAACAAAGTTGTACCCACTGCTCATCAATGTTTGTTAAGACTTTGGGGATTTATTGCTGTGCATGCGTTAAATAATCTGTAGGGACTTCCTTAATTGTTTACTGTAGAACATTTAATATAAGGCTGCGTCAAATTGACCTGAGCCATCTCTCAGTTATGCATAATATCAGATGCAAACGACCCGGACATTGGACTATCAAGCCTCACCCTACCTTAATCTTACAGTTTTTTCTTCTCCCTCTTATTCAACCATGTGAGAAGTGGTGATAAATGAAAATAAATTGACTTATACTTGGGCAGCACGGCGGGGCAGTGGTTAGCGAGTGTGCGGCACAGTTCTGAGGTCATGGGTTCAAATCCAGCTACCAATCTTCCTGTGCAGAGTTTGCATGTTCTCCCCGTGCTTGCCTGGGTTTCCTCCGGGCACTCCGGTTTCCTCCCACATTCCAAAAACATGCATGTCAGGTTAATTGGCTGGTCCAAATTGTCCCTAGGTGTGAATGCGCGAGCAAATTGTCTGTCCCTGTGTGCCCTGCAACTGGCTGGCAACCAGTTCAGGGTGTTCCCTGCCCACTGCCCGAAGATGGCTGGGATGGGCTCCAGCACCCCCGCGACCCTACTGAGGATAAGCGGTGCAGATAATGGATGGATGGATGGATGAATTATACTCCCGGGCCACGCGACGGAGCGAGTTCGGCGGACACGGCGTCACCCTAATAAGGATAAGCGGTGTAGATAATGAGATGAGATGAGGTTTTTTTTGTTCTTTTTGAAGGGTCGTCGCTACTTCGCAGATTTTCAATTTTTGCGGGTGGTTTCGGTCCCCATTAACCGGGTCTAAAAAAAAAATAATAATTAAAAAAAAAATTTAATTTTTTTTTTTGGAAGGTGCGCCGCTACTTCGCGGATTTTCAGTTATCGCGGGTGGTTTTAGTCCCCATTAACCGCGTTAAACGAGGTCTTACTGTACCTGGGATCTACTGTAGGGAAAAAAAATAATAACATTGTTCGTGAGCTGAAAAATAACGAAACAACGTAAATTTGGTACTTAGCTACACATTCTGAGTGTAGGTCAAACAAATCCACTCATTACTATAAAACCTTCGACTTCAGCTAGGTCATACCTCTGGATTCTTTGCAAATCAACTGAAATACTGAAAGCCTTTTATGATTTTAATTTTGCCGATGATGGATTAGAGCCAACGGTATAAATTTTCATGATATGGTAAAACGGTATATTTAAGTCTTCACATGTTGGACATTTTTCTTTATTGTAATTGTAGTACAGAAAAAAAGAAAAATAGATATTACAATATTATAATTTTCTGAGACAGTCCTGCATTTGTCCCAGGTTTTATGGACTGTATTGAAGCTAGAGAGTAAAAAAAAGGATGAGGGGGGGAAAAAACTGAGAAAATGGACAATATATATCGATATATCCTGATTTAAACCATGTGATAATTTCTGAAATAACTGTTGAAATTCTTGATAGAAGATGCGTCCAAAGTTATTTCGGGAATGGGTGTCCTATAAGCAAGCCCGTGGCTTCCACCAGTCTTCCATTGTTTCTTTTCAGGTGATTTAATATAGTGATGTTATCATGCGACAAGCCTTAAAAGCGAATGTGAATGTGAAATAAAAAAAAAAAAACGTATGAAGCGTTTCTGGCCAATCTTAATGAAAAGTCAACACAAGACGGCTTCTGAATAAGTCTCAGCAGCAGTCATTACCTGAACTTTTATAAATTGCTCTTGTAATACTCAACCAGCATGCGTTGAATTTATAGATTATTCATTTAGTTTAGCTGAAAAAAACAAAACTAATATTAACATCAGTGTCTTTGGATCACAGACACCGGAGAAGTTTTAGTCCTTCTGAGTAGATTCAACAGCAACATGGAACACCCAGATTGAGAAAGTTAATATTGTTATTCCAGGAAGGTAGAGAAAATACTCGAGTCTCCAGTTAACTATAGCAACATTATCTTGAACAGAATCCCCACAACAGATAAACAATTTAAAAAGAAAAACAAAGATAAAGAGACCGTGGGAATTTAGAGGTAAGCTGTGCCACACAAAAAAACATTGAGACATAAATTTCAGCGTCACCCATGACAAGCCCAAACTGTAAACTAATTCACTTCAGGAAGATGAAGAGGACAGTACACAAATTACTACGACGGGAATTCCAGTTGCTCCAAGATTAGCAAAGCATAAGTGAGGACAGGCTGTTTTTTTCTTTTTGCTGATATCACAGCTCTTATCAGCACACAGACCACTAGTTTTTGCATACTTAGATGACCCACGCAGGAAGCTCAACTGGCTAAATAAAAAAATTGAAACAATAAATCTGTCACTTTTAAATATAAAAAGACCCATGTAGATGTGTTGGCTCATTTACTACGAAAAATTGCTTAAAGCCAACCAAAAAGTTAAATTGTATATTTGATTAACATGAAGGAAAAATTTGCTACAAAAGTAAAGTTTTTCAAGAAATGGCAACAAGAGGAAAAAAAGTTGACCATTGTCATCTTTACCTACTTAGGTGGGCTCAACAGCTCTCGACATAAGGAATCCCTTTTTATGAGCGAAACTTCACTGTGATGACATTTGAAAGATTTTTCTTTCTTTCATTTTCCTTTAATAAGGTAAATGAAACGTTCCAGGTCTGAAGGAAAAGCCGCAACAAAAACGGCATGCAAGTCCTAACTTATTAGCGTTTTTTTTCCAATTTAAAAGTAACGCACATAAATGTTTAGCATGTGCCAAAGTCCAAGTGAGACAGTAGACCGTGGGATATGGCGTCCCCGCCTTACACCTTTAAAGTCGCCAATATATGTTTTTCGGCCCCTTGTTACAGCATTTTCACAACTATGCGATATGTGTTGCATTAGGGCTACACAATAAACCGAAATCTAATCGTTATCACCGTAATGTAGTGCGATAAGCTAACTGCAAAACACAGTGGTTTTTTTCAGTGATTCATAGTTACAGTTTATATTCTAGTGATGGAGTGTTTGGCCAACAAGAATTGTCACATTTCATGGTTTTAACAGCGCCAGGCAATGAGAAGCAGGTTTTAATGGAGGTCACCATAAAGCAGGGGTCGGGAATCTTTTTGACTCAAAGAGCCATAAAAGCAAAAAATATTAATTTTATTTTGGGAAAGAGCCACACCATATATTATGAGACAAATTTACTAAATTGCTAAACCCGCGCCCCAGACAAAAGCTTAGTCTTCAGCACATTTATTTTTCATGATTTGATAAAAATTATGAAAAGAGAATAATGCCAGAGCCCCTGTCCCAAAATCAACAAACATACCACTTTAAACTTGTCTCTTTCTTGCAATTACTCAAGATCGGTTAAACTCCTTTTGACCCTTTTTTTCATACATATTGGTTTCAAAACCAGATGCAAGCAGTTATTGTGTAAAAACGTCACAACATTCTGCAAATAGGGAGCCTGATGAGCTCACTTTTGGCGCAGACGGCGTAGGGCGAGAGATAGGAGGGAGTGCTTGCACTTTTTGCATAGCTCCACCCATCCCTCCCACTCACCCAATCAAATGACTAAGTTCTCTTCCGGTGTTTTGGCGTATTTACAGTTCTGTGGATTCATCATAAGCTATCTGAACACTGAACACAGATTGTATAGTGAACTTTTATATAAAGGATTCTTTAGCGTTGTACAGCCAAAACGAGGTTTTTTCCCCCCCTTTTTTTGTGTGACACCTTGACTGTAAATTGTAGTGAAAAACGTGCCCTATATATACTGCGAAGTAATACCATATTATTTAGCTTTGGTTTGGCTTTGCGTGAACCTGAACAGGATAGACAACTCAACTTTTGAACAAGATGGAGAAATTTTGCATGCAATCAAATTTGTCTCTGAGCCACAGATACTCATAGAAAGAGCCATATATGGCTCGCAAGCCATAGGTTCCCGACCCCTGCCATAAAGTGAGGCAAAGTTTGCAAGACATGTTTGCACGACTTGCTGGTGTAAGCTGCCAGTCAGTCAAACAGCCCTTGCATAAATGGCCACCAAAACAAAAACCACAGCTCGTAGCTTTAGAGGCTCGTTACATTGAAAATAAATTCATTTAATTAAATTGGACGCTGAGGAAAGACAGAAAAGCGCAAAGAAAAGCTGATAACCAGTAGGTGCTGCCTGGGTTTGTATTGCGTCCGGGAATTGGCGACCGTGGCTAGTCACCAACAGACGACTTGGAGCTACTACTCGTGGAAACCCACTACCTTTGTGACTCTGGTATTTTAATTATCACAAAGACCTTGCAGAAGTCACTGTTACCAGTTACTAGCGTGTAGGTAGCTAACCATCCGCTCACTAAATCTCTTTCTTACACTGAAAGGAGAAGCCCTCCAATTTTGTTGTCCTTTTGTATACTGACAATAAAGACAATTTATTTAATTGCAATTCTGTTTTTATTTGTGGATCAATAGTTGTTATTTTATTACAGTCGTATACTCTCAGTCTCTAAGGACGTCATCTTGAGGTAAGTTTGCATGTCGCTATGTTTAAGTTCTCCCTAAAAACAAAATGAGCACAGAAATGCACTTTTCTTTTGAAATTGAAAATCCCATCAAAATTGCAATACAGGTCTGAAAAAAAAAATCGCAAGTAGGTTTTTGTCCAAAATCGTGCAGCTCTAAACAAGTCGCCGATACAATACCTCTATTATATTGTATTTATTTACGATTGGTGCAAAGGCTTGCAGTGATGTTAAAGGAACAAAAACCTGATAACTCGAGGAACGAGTACCCAGGCCACTCTAACACTAAACTTTACCGGACTGCCTGCATCACACCTCAACCATAGCCTACACCGCCACAGAAGCTAAGGGTCCCGTGCTTGGAATATTTTTATTGTGATCAGAATATTAACAGATAAGAAAAGTGAGGAATCAGACCGGAACTACACGACAGGAGTTGGTCAATGACATGAAGGGAGCTGGGCCCTCCGTTTCCAAGGTTACTGTAGATAATACACTAAGATGTCATGATTTGAAATCATGGATGGCATGAAAAGTTCCCCTCCTTAAACCAGCACATCTCAAGGCTCCTGGTACCTTAAGTCATGTGAGAACGTTTTGCGGTCAGATGAGACCAAAATAGAACTTTTCGGTAATGATTCAACTAAGTGTGTTTGGGGGGAGAAGAATGAATAGTACAATCCGAAGAATACCACCCCTACTGCGATGCATGGAGGTGGTAGCATCATGCTTCGGGGGTGTTTTACTGCACATGGGACAGGACGAGTGCACGGCAATAAAGAGAGAATGACTGGGGCCGTCTATCGTGAGATGTTGGGGGACAACCTCCTTCCCTCAGTCAGAGCATTGAACATGGGTCGTGGCTGGGTCTTCCAACACGACAACGACCCGAAGCACACAGCCAGGAAAACTAAGGAGTAAGAAGCATAGCAAGGTTTTAGGATGGCTAAGCCAGTCTCCAGGCCTGAACCCAATCGAAAATCTTTGGAGGGAACTCAAACGCCGTGTTTCTCAGCGACAGCCCAGAAACCTGACTGATCTCAAGAAGATCATTCCTGCAAAGTATGCAAACCTGGTGAAAGACTACAGGAAAACGTTTGACATTCATTTTACTGACTGTTGAAATACTTATTTGTAGCTATATAACACAAATAAAGCGGAGTCCCCCCACAGAACCAAGTTAAAAATTACAAATACATCTCTCTGAGTTAAAAACTTTATGCTAACTCATAATGCTAACAACTCAGCGCTACCGGTTCTCTACCAACATCTGCCAGATCAATCACAACTCTTACAATTGCCACGGGAATTGTTTAGTTACTATATCTATCTTCTGACAAAAAAGTTTGTCGGGTAACTCCTCCCAGAGCTTTTGGACTAGCCCAACGATTCATATACCCAAAATTCCGGCCCGGGACTCTTGAGCGACAATATGGATAAGCGATACGGCGGGGCCCCGGAGACCAAAAAGAGTCCCCATCCGGACTAATGTATTTTGAGAATCTCCCATCCGGAATACATTGGCCCATTCAATTCAATGGGTAGCCTTGGAAACGAGGGCTTTGCCAGAGGTAGTAATCAGGGACTGTCCAGGGTGGCTTGAGGGGGCCCGACCTACATTACCTTTAACCATGGGTAAATGATGAATTCCAAAGTATTCGCGCAAGCAAGCTGTAACACTGTCGGCAAAGGGTTGGTCTGGCACAGCCAGCCCAAGTATTAGCGCAAACTAGCTGTAAACACTGTCGGCAATGCTAACTTATTCATAGTAAAAAATTTTGGTAATGGCTATATTTTAACAACTTAATATTTACAAATTATGCTAATGGACTCATGTTAATGAGTTATGCTAACGGGTACATGCTAAAAAGTGATGCTAACGGCTAAATGCTAACTTCTTCATGCTAAAAATTTTTGGTAATGGCAATATTTTGAAGACTTCATATTTACAAAGTATGCTAACGGATACATGTTGATGAGTTATGATAATGGGTACATGCTAAAAGGTGATGCTAACGGCTAAATGCTAACATATTCATGCTAAAATTTTTTGGCAATGGCTATATTCTAACGACTTCATATTTACAAATTATGCTAATGGACTCATGTTGATGAGTTATGCTAATTGGTACATGCTAAAAAGTGATGCTAACGGCTAAATGCTAACGTCTTCATGCAAAAAAGTTTTGGTAATGGAAATATTGTAACGACTTCATATTTACAAATTATGCTAGTGGACTCATGTTGATGAGTTATGCTAACGGATACATGCTAAAAAGTGATGCTAAGGGCTAATTGCTAACTTTTTCATGCTGAAAAATTATTCTAATGCTAACATGCTAACGACTCAGCAAATTGAATGGGCTAAATGCAGTCCGGATGGGCCAATTCAAATAGAATGGCTCATTCCTTTCGAACATGTACATTTTAAATTTTGTAATGTGTAATAACAGTGATATTACTATGTTTTTACCAAGAATGTGATTTTTAGACCTCCACAAGGCATATCCTTGTTGCTAACGGTTGTGGGCCGATCTCAAATGAACTTGCCAGTACCGGGGGTGTGTGGGGGGGCGAAGAAATTACAAATACATTTCCTGAGTTAAAAACTTTACTCATAATGCTAACAACCAGGGTTATATATACATCCCGGGATCATCTTCCAGATCAATCACAATTACAATTGTCTAGTTTCTTTTAGTGTTTCTGAATGCCTATATGTTGCACTTTTGAATCACCTTGCCATTGTTTCATGTTTGTGATCTGAGTTTTTTCTACAGAATGAAATGTCTGAGTGAGGGCTTTCCTGAAACTGGTGATTTCCTACAATTTGCTAGGGGTTGTATATTGGAAGTATGTTGCTCCTAATGTCATTTCACTGTTGTTATGATGCACCTGTAACTTTAGCCCAGTCTACAAGCACTACCATATAAATATTTGCCTATCCATGATAATATTCTTTTTTCCCCTTACAGTATTTTATTGCATGTTATCCTGGAGTACCACTTCCAATCTCATTATAAACACTGTATACTACAAGTTTTAATCAATGATGACAAGTGCAATTTTAGTCCAACCTAAATACAAATTGATTGACTACGGTTAAACTGCCAACAAATATAATCAAATATATTTCTAAATTGTTAGTTAAAGAGAAATATGTGAAGTAATTCATTACAAGCTGATTTAGTATCAATATAAAGGAAAACGGCAACAAACACCTATTGATCTTCAAGCTGATAAAGTTGCCAAGAACACTAATGACACAAAAATGACTAAGGAATACTTTGACAAAAGCAACTCCAACAGTAACTTTGTTGACACGAGTCCAGATTAAATATAAAAAAATATGTTTGCTGCAAAAATTGAATTGCTTTTGAGATAGCTAGTTTGCTTGCAATAAAATACTAAACAAGAATAGAGTACTAGTGTTATTGGTTACTGGGAGCAGTAACTGTCAAGATTTGGGTATTGGTAGGAATGTCATGAATATGACATATTCATCGAATTGTGAATATTTCCCATATTTGCGAATAGTTTTCAAATTCCCGATTAGTCTTTTTTTCTCTCCACCTTTTGTTACCACCCTTGAATGAAATGAATACTGTAGACATTAACGTGCAGCGACGCACACATGGAAGTAGACAACACTGGTTCTCTGTGTGTGGTTTTCACTACCCGGTCTGTTTTTAACATCACTTCAGTATTTTGGACACATTTTTTATTTACACCGAACAACAGCACTAATCCCTGAAATACCGAAGAAGTGGTCTGTTGTTTTAATAAAAGGAACAGAAAGTTGAGTTAATAATGATTTCTTGACTATTAATTAAATTTCTCTTCTTTATTAAGGTGTCCAATGATATCTATTAGTATCATGGTTGGTTGGTTCCCTCAACCCTAAGGTCGTAGTAAGGACACCATTAACTGCGGTGTGTCTTTGGCAAGCACAGCCTGGTAGAGCCCACGCAGAAGGGGAAAAATTGCCAACATATCGGTCACTTTTGACAATTTGCGTGACAATTAATCATATCCAGAAATTCTTAATCATAACAGTAAGTATCGGTATCATAAGTATCGGTCTGTCAAATGTTTGTGTCAAACATGCTCACCGCAAACCTGTCATCTTGGCAAAGAGCTGGACAGCCTAACAACAGTAGCTGAAAGACGAGCACTGAAAAAGCTGAGGTCAATCATGGACAATCCATCGCATCCACTACACAGCATTATCTCCAGACAGAAGAGCAGTTTCAGCGACAGACTGCTGCCACTGTCTTGTACTACGGACAGACTGAAGAGATCTTTTCTTCCTCATGCCATGAGGCTCTTTAACTCCACCCGGCAGAGTAAAGGCCCACATTAAACCACACCACCTACATTGGATATTACCGAATCTTACTGCAATATGTATTCTGTGTAGCACTATTTAGTTACTCTATATAACACGCTACAGTGGGCATTTGCACGTCACACTGGGTATTTGTATATTGTATTCTTTTGGCTTTATTATTGTACTGTTCTCAGCTCAGGGATGCTGCTGGAAATGTGAATTTCCCTTCGGGGATGAATAATGTATCTATCTATCTATCTATCTATCTATCTTATACGTTTCAAATTGTGTACACTGTAAAGCCATTTTTGTACGGATTTTATTAACTCTTGCCTTGCCCATTTGAGCTCTAATTTGGATCATCTCGGTGACTGGTAACAATGGTAAATGATCTGCATTTATATAGCGCTTTTCACGGAGGAACCTGCAGACGACAACATCATTATAGATTGCTCAAACTGTTCGTGATATTCTGCGTGTTAGAAAGATTTATAATCACTTAATAAGGGAAGCAATTGGATGAGGTTGACTGGTGTGTCAGATTTTTCCCCCATTTTAAAAGTAAACACTGATTATGTAAACAAATGAGAAAGCAATGTTCTTTAATTTAGATTCATGTAAAATATAAGGTGTGTATTTATGAATACAATTTGATTGTGTAAGTTTGAATTACCAACAAATATCATCAATTATGATTAGCATATTGATATTTCTATAGACAGACATGCACTAAGGAATTGCAAGGAGCTTTAGTATAAAAATAAAAGCAAGCTAACAAAGCTGCCGAGAACGCAAACACTAAAAGTTGAAACAAAAACGACAACAAGGGAGATTTGTCGAAAGTATCCTCACTCGTGAGGTTATTAAGAGTAATCAGACAATTTAATTTTTAATGAAATAACTTTGCTTTATAATTTAATTTACTCTCTGGAACGCGAAATAGCTGGCAACAAGTTGCTATCGCTAGCTAGCATTGCCGACAAGAAAACGACGAACAGTGTTTTTTTTTTATTTTTTTCAACTTGAACAGTCACCTTAGTACGAACACAACGCGGACTTAAAAGTTAAAATAAAATAAATAAAACAAAGTTCCAACTGAATGGGAAGCGGTCATCAAAGCCTATTGAAAGAAAAACAAGAGGAAGGATCCACCTGAGGCGTGTTCAGGAGAGTAATCAGACATGTAGTCGCTTGTTAATCGCTTGCCGCGCACTGCTGAACGTTTTGTAATCGCTCACTGTGATTGCCTTACTGATCCAAAATGGCCGACGACAGTACAATGGATTTCGTTCTACAGCTTGCTTTGAGCGAGTTGGCTTATATGAGCGACAGTTCGCATATTGACACAGTTAAGGTTATCCTAAACGCAGTGGAAGGGTCATACCTGTCTTGCATTGTTCACAAACATTACCAGGCAATGTAAGACGATATATTACATCGCCAACAGCACTCGTCAGGGTGAGATCCTCCATCTTCTGCACTGTCGACGCCATGTTGGAAATCAAAGTAAGCGGTCTTTCTCCCGTGATTACTCGGGCACGCGAGCGCTCAATAATCATTGGCCGTTCAGAAGCTAGCGATAGCTAGCGATAGCAATCGCTCACTCTCCTGAACACGCCTCTGATCCTTTTTACGGCGGCCGCTTCTTACCGTTACGAACACGGAGACTCCGGTACGGTTCTGTCGGTTTCCTCCGAAACGACACCAGTTGGTAGATTGAATACCCGTATTTTTGGACCAATTTGTGTTTTGGTGGTATGTTGTTGCGCTTCGGAGGTTCTGCCCCCTTCGGCACAGACAACTGGGCAAAAACGATTAAATTCCACAGGCAGGTTCAGGACCCGAACCGCAAGTCCGTCCAAGTTAAAGGGACATTACGCTACCTTTGTTTTCCCTCCGCCAAAACCTCTCAGAAATGAAATAAACGAACGAACAATGAGACAAACAAATAAAAAAAATCAACTGGAAACAATTTTTTGAAAACTAAATTTAATTGTTGTAGATTTATCGTATTTTAATAAGTTACAATTTATTTTTCAGTTGATTTCTAAGGAAAGCCAAAAGTGCCACAAAGTAAATATAATAATGTTTAAAGAATTTAAGTATCCCTAAAAAACAATAACAAAAATACAAAACAAAACAAAAAAACATTTCATTTTTATGTTTCTTTTTAAAAGGTGAAAAAAATGATATGATTTAAACTTATTGTTTCAAATGTTCATTTGTCCTTTTGGAAGGCCAAGAGGGAAAAAATAAAATGACGTTTAATTAGATATCAATTTTACTAAAACAAGCAACTATGTAATGCTCTCACACTTCCTTGCTTCAAGTAAAACAAAGTTTGAAAAGAATGCATGTAAAAAATGAAACATGTTTTGGGATATATCATGTCAAAAGTTTACTTGTATGTTATGGAATCTAGAGAGGGACAAAATTATATAAATGATATGATTTGGGCTAACTTGTGTTCTACCGAAGCCCAAGAATGCCAAAATAAAATGACATTTAAATAAATGTTACTAAAACCTGGCAATCATGTAATGCTTTGGGGCGGCAGTAGCTCAGGAGGTACAGCGCTCGTGTTGGGATCAAGGGATCCCAGTTCGAATCCCGGCTTGTCCGTGTTACATGTCGAAGTGTCCTTGGGTAAGACACTGAACCCCTAACATCCCCAATAAGCAGGTTAGTGTCTTACATGGCTGCAATACAAGGCCGCTATTGGGAAATGTGAAGCACACTGTAAAGCGCTTTGGGAAGTCATTGACTTGAAAAGCGCTATATAAATGCAGATTATTTCAGATCATTTCATTTGCTTTCATCCCAAGTTTCAATTTTTTAAAAGTTTTAAATAAAATATTGAAAAAAGATGTATCTCAGTATTTATCATGTCAAAAGTTTACTTGTATGTTATGGAAGCCCGAGAGGGATAAAATGATTATAATATATATATATATATATATATATATATATATAATTATTTTATCCCCAATGAACAATATATATGCTGTTTTGCGAAAAGTTTGAGCACCCAGATTTGTGTCATTCGCAATCGAAACATCTCAATGAGCCCGCTAGTCATTAATCAACAGATGGTTCCCTCTGAGACCCCGTTTTTCTCTTGTGATTGGTTACTGCGCATTTTTTGGAGATTCCGTGTTGTAGACTTTAAATTTGTTGAGCATAAAAAGTTGAAATTGTTTTGTATTTTATCTTTGATGTAGATTTATAAATATAGTAATTCTATTTTCTTATGTTTTTCAGTGTTAATGTGTTTATACAAAAATTTAAAAACATCTCTCTTTTTCCTTTTGTTATCGTATTTTTTTTTCATTTACCCCCCTTTTTTAAGTCATTCCGTGCATATGTATTGTTAGATTTTGAATATTAAAAATGTATCGTTCACCAAATTGTTCAAATTAGTTATCTGACTCCATTAACCAAACAAAACCAAATAAGCGAAAAAGACAACGGCCAGGGGGGCACTTCAGCTGTTTGGAGGTACTTTGGAAATGGTTGAGTCCCATAAAAAGAAAAAAACAAGCGACAGTTTCAATTGCAAACTTCGGCAAAGCGACAAATTTTAGGGCAGAAGATTTCAAACTCTTTGACATACAAAAACTTATTTTAGAAGTTCAGAAATTGTTACTTTTCTTGGTAACTAGAGTAATTCAGTTACTAAGTCAGTTACTCTTTCGAAGAAGTAGTGAGTAACTATAATTACTTTTTTCAAGTAACGTGCCCAACACTGGTGGTGACCCATGTGTCAGAAATGGTCAGATGTCAGACTGGCTGCCCTGTATTTTGATCAAGAGACATTTTTTTATAGTGAAAGGGTGCCTCAAAATTGGTGATCGGATCTCATCAGTGACCGTGTGCATCTGTGACAACACGCAAGGGCATTACAGACGCTGCCCGACTTATGAACAAGTTAGTTCCCGGATGATGGTTCATAAGTTGAATACGCTCGCAACACAGTAAACGGGTCTGTTAAAAAAAACATACCGTACTTGTAAAAATCACGGTAAACCGTCCTCATCTTCCTCCTTAGAACTGAAGCCATCAAAGTCGTCTTCCTCAGTGTCGGAAGGAAACTTTGTCATATAGACGTCGTCCCACGCTCCCGCAGCCGGTGTTATGCCAAGAAATGCCGAGAATTGCATCCCCTGTCGCGGGAGCGCACACACGTCACTCCCGCTACTACAACCACTTTTACGTACCTTGTTTTATCTCACTTTTATATCTGTTGATGATTTCAGCAAAATAAGCTTTATGGGAGAGGGCATAACAGTTTAAATACGAGCGATTTGAGTCGAAAAAGCCAAAATAAACACGTTACATGCTCAAAAGTGGTATATATACGGTGTGCATTACTGTTCGATTACATTCACAATAAATACAAGACAGAATGGTTTAAGTTGTATTACATTCCCAACAAATGCAAGACGAAGTGGTCTTGGATATATTTTCGCCATTACATTCCCGAAAAGTGATATAAAAGTGAGATAAAACGAGGTAAAAGTGGTTGTAGTAGCGGGAGTGACGTGTGCGCGCTCCAGCGACAGGGGATGCAATTCTCTGCATTTCTCGGCATTACACCGGCTTTTCGGAACCCGTTGGTGACGGTGGATTTTTTGATGCTGCCCCACGCTGTCAGGATCCACTGGCAGACTTGTGAAAAAGTTGCCTTTCGCATGCGGCCAGTTTTAGTGAAGTTGCAGTCTTCCTTGGCGCATATATTCCACCGGTCTAAATCTTACCTTTTGTACTCGAGCGCCGCTGGCGGCCATTAGAAAAATTACATAAATTGGCCGAATCACTGAATAAGCCGCAGGGTTGAAAGTTTGGGGGAAAAGTAGCGGCTTATAGTCCGGAATTTACGGTAGTTCCAAAATATGTGGAATTGTAGTTTCAGGTCGGGTTACATACAGTACAGAAGAATGTCACCTGCGTACAAGGAAAACTTTTTGCAAGTATGTTCTGTGTTATAGCCATGTATGGCAGGGTCTTCTCTAATTGTTTGTGAGAGTGGCTCCAGAGCTAAAGCAAACAACAAAGGGCTCAATACACATCCCTGTTTGCAATCCCTACCTAGTAAAAACCATAAAAAACCTAGTAACCATAAATTTGCGGGCTTAAACGATGTGTAACGGGAGCTACCCCGACCTGCCTCTTCTCAGCTCACTTGTCCAACCGGAAACCCAAACGGACAGTATAATAAAATAACAATCTGCAGGAAACAATATAAAGTGAGTTTAATAAACTAAATTTAACTCTCACAGTCTGAGACAACTGGTCAAGTGGACAGCCTGCTGTTCACCACAAAAATCAATTGTAAGACAATATAGATTTCACAATCTGTAGTCAGACATCTGCTCAAGTAGACATATGCTACTGTACTTCAAGTATTATCACGCAACAGAAGGAAACAGATCATAAATAAAGTGTGTTTAACACTTCAGCGTAAAATCAATCAATCAATCTCTCACAACATGAGACGACTAGACAAGTAAAAATAAGTAACTGCACCTCAACTATTTTGTGCACAACAAAAGTCAACAGTACGACAATATAAAGTGACTATCCAATCCCCTTTCTACCTCTCTCACTCCCTCCGCTCCCTATCAATTTCTATCCCCTCCCCTCTCCATCTCTCTCCCTCTGTCTATGATACCTGACAAAAATCTTTCTCAGTGAGGAAAGAGCAGCACTTTTGGAAAAAAATAGGGTTTAAAGATGCAGGAACTACTGAAAAAGAACTACAGTGGGACCTCGCTACTTCGAGCTTTGACGTTCGCGGATTCAGAGCTTTGCGGGCCTAAAAAAAAAATAAAATAAAAAAAATAATTATCTATTTATTTATATATATACTTTTTAAAGCATTTTTAAGGGGTGTCGCTACTTCGTGGTTCCACGTTCGCGGGTTTAGAGCTTCACAGGTCTAAAAAATAATAATATAGAATAAAATAATTTTATAAATAAAGTTCTCCCCGTGCTTGCGTGGGTTTCCTCCGGGCACTCCGGTTTCCTCCCACGTTCCAAAAACATGCATTTCAGGTGAATTGGCCGGTCCAAATTGTCCCTAGGTGTGAATGAGCGAATGAGTTGTCTGTCCCTGTGTGCCCTGCGATTGGCTGGCAACCAGTTCAGGGTGTCCCCTGCCCACTGCCCGGAGATGGCTGGGATGGGCTCCAGCCCCCCCGCGACCCTGATGAGGATAAGCGGTACGGCTGATGAGATGAGATGAGATGAGAATTTTTTTTTTTTTAAGGTGCGCAGCTACTTCGCAGATTTTCACTTATTGCGGGTGGTTTTGGTCCCCATTAACCGCGATAACCGAGGTCCCACTGTATACACTGGTTCTCCCAAATTAGATGTTAAGTATTCAGTGTTCTCGTTTGCCCGCGTCCTCGACGCATCATTTTTGCTGGGGACGCATAGTGTTGAATCAACGTGCGTCCCCGGGACGCAACTTTTTTGACACAAAATTGACATTATTACCCGATTACTTTTTTTTTTAACAAAGATTTATCGCACTCCAAACTTTTCGTCAGGCAGATCCGCCATTGTTGTTTTGGTCTCGCGGTTCGAGATTTCGTCTGCAAGCCGATCTCGGCAAACGAGATTTCGTTGCTTCCAGATTACGTCATTGTTGTGGTGCTTGTCGTTGAGTGAAGGTTAAGTATGCCTCCGAAAAAACAGTATTATTTAACAATCAACACAAAATTGGTCATTCATCAGTGTCAGTATAAGTCAAAACATAATGCAGAGAGTGATAACAACGGCAATAATTCCGGCAAGGAAAGCACGTGTGTTGAAGCGAACGATTCGACGAAAGAAAATAAACAAAAGAATACTTCTAGCAAGAAAATTACTTTTCTGCCAAAATGGACTCAATTATATTCCTGGTTACGCTATGAGGATGATAATAGAGGCTACATGTTCTGTGTTGTGCGTACCCAGCGTGACAAAAAAACTGGATTGCATAAATAATTTCACAATACTAACTTTCAGAAGAGCACATTTGATCGGCACCACGACAATGAAAACCACAAATTAGCTATGGAAATTCCGTTGCTGCAATTGGACCTTAAGAAGGCATTACAACTGTGGCGGGACAGCAAACCACGAAGAATATATGAACTGAAAACCTGAAGTCATAACTGCCTTGTATTACCAATCAACTGTGATGATTAAAACTGCATGAATATATAGACTAATATTTCAGCAATATTATTTTGTATAATGTACAATATTTTTGTGAACTTAAAACTCTTGAAGTGATAACTGATTTGTATTACAAATTAACTGTGATGATTAAATTTGAATGAAAATATAGATTCATATTTCAGCAAGATTATTTTGTATAATGTACAATATTGTGAACTGAAAAATCTGAAGTGATAACCGCTTCGTATTACCAATTAACTGTCATGAATAAAACTGAATGAAAATATAGATTAATATAATTATTTCAGCAATATTATCTTGTATAATGTACAATATTGTTGTGAACTGAAAACTCTTGAAGTGATAACTGATTTGTATTATCAATAAACGGTGGTGATTAAAACGGAATGAATATATAGATTTACATTATATATTTGTCGCCGATTTACAATTTCAAAATGAGACTAAATTTTGGGGACCCATAGATATCTGTTGGGACCCATAGATTTTTAAACATGCGAGTCCCCGGGACCCATCACTTTTCAGAGGTAAAATGAACACTGTGTATTGCTAATTTAATAGCGCTCTTACCCGTGATATTACGGTAGGATGTTCTCCATTGTGTACACAACAGAACACATTGCTTTGTTTAATTTTTAGATGGCTCTCGTGTAAGGTAAAAATGATAGCCGTGTTCACGTTAGCGTATTGTGCGTGAATAAATATGTTGAAAGGCCAACCGAGAATGCCCTGCTTTTCTTTCTTACGCATAAGAAGAATGCACACGCTGACATAGCTTTAACATGAAACAACCAGCTGATTTGTACTTGACCATCAGTAATGATGACGTTGTGGAAGAGGCTGTAGAGAAATTGGTCTAAATCATATTTATATAATTCAGAATCTAGTTCGGTGGTTACCAATTTGGTCAGCAGGTAAATTCTTACTGTTTCCAACACAAATAGTCTCATATTATGCCTTGCATTTATCATGAAGTACGAAATACTCAAAACATATTTTAATTTTAGCTTTAAATGGTCGTTTTTCTATTACTGTAATTGATATAGGTAATGATTGATCAGTCCAGAAGGAAAATAGTAGACACAAATAAATAATGCAAGTGGTTTGATACTAACTAACTATGTTTATTTATATGACAAGGAAAGTTGTATCAAACGAAAGAATAAAGGACATTGTTGACAAGAGAAAGTCACATTTGTCATTAACAAAGGAGAAACTGTGGGGGGTAATAGGAGTCTTCAGTCAGGGAATATCTTTACATCTTTGAACGCTGTTTGGTAACAGCGTTATTTATAACGGCGTCATTCCTAACACTGGCAATGATAAAGCACATCAAACATGGTAATTGAGACAGAAGTTTAATGTATAATACACTTCTGTTAGCCATCTAATTACACTAAAAAATAACTAGCATTGTTCCAATGCAGATTCTGTACTATTTTAAGGTATCGTATCGGCGAGTAAAAAGATCAAATGAAAGATATGGGTTTTAAATTTAGTTTAGTGTAACACTCATATCGTAATGTGGTGATTTACAGTATTTCATATCAATACCACTGCTTTTGTGATTGCTGGGTATTTTTTGACCCCTAGATGTAGCTGTATTAGGTAGTACAACCGAAAACAAGTGCTTCAAAGCACAAGGAAAAACAGAAACTACACAGACTCAAAGTGACTAAGCTACACATTTTTTCTTATCCTATTTTGCCCAGACATTAACAAGTTTTTTGTTTAGCCATAAGATGAGGGACAATCATAGATTCCTCTAGGTGAGCCTCATGTTGTTTAAAATATATACAAATTACTTGATCAAGTGGGCGTAGGCCTAGTTAACTGGCTTAACCGCTGACACACTCAATGTGTCAAATTGCAAAGATTAAGTGGCCAAATAAACATTGTATAGAATAGAATATACCTTTATTGTCATTGTTACAAAATGGGTTAACATATTGTGACAACGAAATTGGACATGACACTCCAGTGTCACACTCTCACAGTGAGGTAAAAAAAAACAAGAAGATAATCGGACGAGACGCAGGATATTAAAAAAATCACTGGACTTTCTTGTAAACAAATTAAATGACTTTTATAAAAAAATATATGATACTTGATCTGTTGATGAAGGGGAAAGAGCTGAGGATGCGTGCTGTGGAAAGAGACGGAAAAATAACCGAGCTCGACCTGGAGCAGTATTTAAGAATGAATTATTTCATTGTGACTGGGCTGAAGATCAAACCCCGCTCGTATGCAAAAGGCAGCAGCTACCAGCCTCTGCAACGAGGTGAACCACAGCGAGTTGGCGGCAAAGTGCGGAAGAACTGGTGGTGGCGTTCCTAACAGCTAAAAACATCGAACTGAACATTGACACGATTTAAGATTGTCACCTCTTCCATTGAGACTGAACAATATCAGAGCTAGATTCTTAAAGAAACAAAATAAAATACAGAACATGTCAAATCAAGTCAGTCAAGTCACATTTAATTGTATAGCCCTTAATCACAAAAATGTCTCAAAGGACTGCACAGGGTTATAATTTCACCGTCGCCTGATTTTAAACCAACATGTGGGCAGGGAAAAACTCAAAACCTCAGCGTGAGGAAAAAAGAAACCTTGAAAAGGGTGGTAATCCCAGACATGGGACCAAGTCACACATGTGCAAGTCTCAAGTAAGTCTCAAGTCTTCACCTTCAAGTCCCAAGTAAGTCCCAAGTATTTTTTTCTTGGGCAAGTCAAGTCACAAGTCAAGTCCCGAGTCTTAGATTGCCAAGTCCAAGTCAAGTCACAAGTCATAAAAACAGCGACTCGAGTCGACTCGAGTCCAAGTCACTAAGTCTCAAGTCCCCATGTCTGGGTAATCCCCCTTTCAGGATGACCAGGGTGTAATAGATTTAGCACTGGGTAACAGTATACAAACATAGTAAACATCAATAAAAGAGAACAATAGATAACATGTCGAAATTTGTCTAAAAAGTCCATAACAGCGACGACGCAGCTTCCTATCTCTGCCGGCTGGTCAATGCAGGTGTTGACATGCTTTAGGTAAGACGGTGGTTCGCTGACTCATCTCAAATCGTCCTTCTCCCAAGTGTCACCACCGGCCAAACATTCAGAAAAAGACAGGACAATACAAAATATGAGGTGGGCATCAATCGTACGCTTTTGAATAGAAATGTGTCTTAAGTCTAGATTTAAAAATTTCCACTGAGGTTGCAGATCTTATTTCTGGAGGCGCAGAGCATTCCACAGCACCGCGACCCGGATTGGAGATCGCTCTCGAGCCTGCAGACTTCTTTTTGGCTCTCGGAGTCACAAGTAGACCGGCATTTTCAGAGCGGAGGCTCTGTGCAGTAACATAGGGAGAAACCAAATCTGAGAGATAAGAGGGCACAAGTCCATGCAAATATTTGTATGTTAGTAAAAGAACCTTAAAGTCACATCTTAGGTGGACTGGGAGCCAGTGCAAGTTGGCCATTACAGGAGTAATATGCACAAACTTTTTTGTCTTAGTCAAGGGTCTCGCTGCCGCATTCTGAACCAGCAGCAAACATTAGATGCTAGACATCGGGAGACCAGAAAGCAATACATGACAGTAAATCAAGCCGAGAATTAATAAACGCATGAATTAGAACCTCTGCATCTAATTGGGACAGCATCGAACAAATCTTTGCAATATTACGGAGGTGTAAGGTCATATTTTTCATGTGTAACTGACAGATTGGGATAAAATATAACATGTAGATTTTTGACCGAATCACTATGGGTGATATTACATTTGTCTAGGTTCAGGGCAGTGTTTGAAAACAACTCACGACAATGAGCTGGACCAACAATCAACATTTCAGTTTTTTTCTGGGTTTATCTATCTACCTATCCTGGTCATATCCCTCTAGAGGGGAGACCGACAGCAAGACAAACACATACAAAAACAAAGAAAATAAAAAGGGAAAACGGAGCAAAAACACACACAACATTTTTTGGACCATGGCCAACCCAAATGCCCAAACACCTGGGTTAAGGCGCAAAAAATTAAGTGACATCCATCTTTGAATCTCAGTAAGCCAGGCCTCCAGATTTCTACAATTTAACCGTTGAGTGTCATCTGCATAGCAATGGAAACTATTATACTTGCAGATAATATCACCTAGCGGAAGCATATAAATACTAAAGAGAAGGGGGCTAAATACAGAGCCCCATGGAACGCCACAGGGGACATCAAAATGGCTAGAGGTCAGATTGCCGTAGTTAACGCATTGCGTCCTGTCTGACAGGTAGGACCTAAACCACGAGAGTACAGTCCCCAAGATACCGATGCATTCCAGACGAACAAATACCATGTTTTGGGCCACAGTATCAAAAGCAGCACTGAGATCCAGCAGCAGTAACATTGACAAGGCACCAGAATCTTTTGCAAAGAGGTGATCATTGGTTACTTTAGCCTGGGCTATCTCAGGAGAGTGATTTTCTCTAAATGCTCACTGGACAGTCTCAAAGATTAATTTCCGGCATAAAGTCATAAAGCTGCATTGCAACGACCTTTTCAAGTAATTTTGCAAAAAATGGCAGATATGACACTCGCCTATAATTACCTACACTTTCCAGGTCAAGGTTAGGTTGCTTAAGCGTGGGTTTAATGACAGCAGACTCAAAGGCTACAGGAACAATACCCCAGGATAGCGATATATTAATCATATTTAAAACTGAAGGTCATGAGATCCCAAACAGATCTTTCACCAGTAAAGCCAGAAACGGATCAAGAAAGCAAGTAGTTCGTTTGACCCTACTGACCATCTTGTTAGACCAGTGTCTAAAATAACGTCTGCCCGGATGCCCGGGGCGTGCATCTTTTACGTCGGGCGTACAACTTACAAAACATCTCCGCCCGGGTGGCCGACAACTTTTTCAAGGGAAAAAAAGGTTGTTTTTTTTTAAATCAAACTTTTGCTTTATTCCGATTTCAAAATCTTTGTTCGGTTTGGAAATTTCGGTTCATTTGGCAATTTGCATACTCGGCAACCGATCAGAAGCCTGCATCAAATAACTTCGTGCTTCCGGACTCTCCCGAGCGTTATAAGGTCGTGCATTTGCATTTCATTTTCTAAAATACACACAACAGAGAACACAAGAAAAATGGATAAGTGGTTAGGAATCAAGCCAAAACCTCAGTCCCAGAAGAAAGATTCAAAAGAAGCTAAAATTTATGACGCTGCAAAACGTAAACGTACATTAAAAGCATCGTGGAAAGAGTTCACGTGGCTTGTAGAAGACGCAACACAAACATTGCATGAATGATGACGAGTAAATACAGCAGTGGCACGTGAGGGGTTACCCAGTGGCACGCGAGCGCACGGCAAAATAATAATGATTTTTTGTTTTTCGCGCATTTACCTGAAATTTAGACATTTTCAGTTGTGCGGCGTGTTGTTTAGAGGCTTTACGGTCACGCCCCTCCTCCTCTGCTCCGTTTGTGAGCGTGTGTCTGTGCGGTGCCGAGGAGAGGGGAAGAGATCTGTGTTGTAACCCAGCCAACGAAACACAGGCGCGCGATAACCGAATGAATCATGGCGGCTTTTCCAGCAAAAAATGTTGTTCTTTTCAGCCAGCATGGGCAAATGACTGGGGCCTTGTGCAAAAAATGACCATGCTCTTTGTGCATTATGCCTTGAGAGTGTTGTACCTCGCACATCAAGTATTAAACGTCAATACGTAACGAATCATGAACATGAATTCAAGGACGAGTCTGACAAGGCGGTGACATTGAAACGCGCTGTGTCCAGGTTACGGCAAACAAACACAGATCCTGAAAACCACTGTCACTTCTAAAAGCGCCATTGCTCACTATATAGCAAAGCATGGAAAATCTTTTACTTAATGCGAATATATCAAAGAAGCGTTGTTTTTGAGCTCGGAAGTTTTGTTTGATGGCTTGCATAACAAATAGACAATCAAAATCAAGAGTAAAACACATCCCCATTCATACTAACCCTAACCCTAACTTTCTGAGATTCTGTGATTAGTTTAGGCTTTCCAATTTTATAACAAAGTATTTCAGTGACTAGTGACATCGTAAAGACAAGACTTTATCAACAGTCTGACGGCAGACCGGTGGAACATTGAAGGGTTTAATATATTTTTGTTGAATTTTTAAAAAAAAGATCCTTTGCAAAATGTCCAGACAAGAATATCTTATTTCAAATCAGATTTTATGCAGAGTAGTAAAGACTTGCAGTTTTTGCCTAAAATTTGCTGTTCATAGTGCTGTGTTTTTACTAACTTGTATGAATGCCACAATTCAGTATTTAGTAACTATTGGGGGGGTTAAGGGTTATTGTTCTATTTTTTCTATTAATCATCCATTATCCGTTATCAGTCAGTTCATAAAACGCTACAAAGCCAAGGAGCCGGGACTCTTACTCTCAGCCAAAAGGCCAAGCTAAAGAAGCGAGGGGGTTGGGGGTTAGGGGGTGGATTTTTTAAGGGTTATTGTTGTATCTTCTTTATTCATTATCCATCATCGGCAAGTTCATAATACGCTACAAAGTCTAGGAGCCGGGACACTTACTCTCAGCCAAAAGGCCAAGCTAAGGTCCTAGCCCCAAAGCCGTGCTGCGATCATTGCGAATGCACCGATCCCGGAGGTACTACAATACCAGGCCAGTGATCGTATACAAGATCAGAACCACAACTGACCAGGGGGGGGGGAATTTTTTAAGGGTTATTGTTCTATCTTCTTTATTCATTATCCATTATCCGTTATCGGTCAGTTCATAATACGCTACAAAGCCTAGGAGCCGGGACTCTTACTCTCAGCCAAAAGGCCAAGGTAAGGTCCTAGCCTTAAAGCCTTGCTGCGATCATTGCGAATGCACCGTTACTGGAGGTACTGCAATACCGGGCCGATGCGTGGAGTGGACAAAGCATGACCGTCTCCTCCCAGTTATATCAGAACCACAGGAGGGGATTTTTAAGGGTTATTGTTCTATATTCGTTATTCATTATCCATTATCGGTCAGTTCATAATGCGCTACAAAGCCTAGGAGCCGGGACACTTACTCTCAGCCAAAAGGCCAAGCTAAGGTCCTAGCCTTAAAGCCTTGCTGCGATCATTGCGAATGCACCGTTCCCGGAGGTACTGCAATACCGGGCCGATGCGTGGAGTGGACAGAGCAAGCTCTTATTCCATCTCCGGATTGCAAAAATCAAAGATCATGGCTCTTCATAGATTGTTCACAAATCTTGAACACGATTGTAACTGCATAGTTGGTTACAGGAGGGGGGGGTTTAAGGGTTATTGTTCTATCTTCGTTATTCATTATCCATTTTTTTGGGTTTAAACAATTTTATTGACACTATTAACAACAAATAAACAATGTGAGGTTTGAACAATTTTTCTCGATAATTTTAGCAGCAATTAGGCATATTCACAATTTCGTTATATCTGACAATATGACATTTTAACAATTTTTTCAACATTTTTAACAGCAATTAATGGTTTGAACAAATTCATTGACACTAATAACAGAAAACAATCTTGTCAATCTCAACAGCAATCAAGCACATTCACAATATTATATTTCAATATGACGTTTAACAGCAAACACAATGTGAGGTTTGAACAACCCTTCTCTAAAATCTTAATAGCAATCAAGCGTATTCACAATTTCGTTGTATAACATCTTTGTTAGTGTCAATAGATTCGTCCAGGCCAAAGTCGATTGTCTTTGTTTTGAACAAATCCACCGACACCAACAGCAGCAAAACAAATACGACGATCTCAACAGCCATCAAGCATTTTCACAATTTTGTTATATCTGACAATATGACATGACGATATTTTAACACTTTTTTCTGACATTTTCAACATCAATTAAACAATTTCAGAGTTATTATCTTTTAATAGTAGTTAACCAAAGTGTAAAGGGCAAAACTATTGTGCAAGGGCATAGCTCTGTCATCCCACCCTCCCAAGCAGCATCCTCCAGTCCTCTTTGTGGGTCCTCTCCCTTCTTACTTCTACTTTCCACAACCCAGGCCGTTGCTTCCGGGACCCCCACAGTGTAGCCCCGGTTCCCCACTCCGGGTGGGTGCAGACGATTCTTCTTTATGGTTGCGTCCTAGGCCCGCCGCTCACAGATTGTATGGTATCTACAGCCATTTGGAGCACAGCCACTGGGGGGATCTGCCTGCACCTCCATACCAGCAGGTTTCTAGAGGTCCAGATGGCGTCCTTGATGGCGGCGAGAGTGAGCCAATCCCTGGCAAAGTCGTTCCGAGACCTCCTCGACCGACTCATCCCGTAAAGCACGTACTGTGCATCAGGGACCTCCCCTGCTGGCAAGTCCGGGAATTTTCCTAGTTGGTCGGCCATTGTCCACAAGTCCTCGGCAGCGCTGCACTCACAAAAAAGGTGCCTCACCGACTCCTGGGCGCCACAGCCAGGTCGAGGGCACGTCGAAGTCGCTGACATTCCTCGGTGGTGCATTACGGCTCTGACTGGGAGAACCTCATGAGCCACCATCCATGACAAGTCTCGTAGTCTGTTTGGGAGGGCAGGATGATTCACGTTGCTCCAAACCGTTGTAGGTTCGCCAAACGCAAGCCCCCGCACAGGACTTACTGTTGCACGCTCTTGCACAATAGCAATAAGGGCCCTGTGGTTTTGTAAAGTGTGACTTTCTTGTGTTTCTAAATCAAACTTCTTTAAAAAATCCCGAATAAAGAGATGTGTTGGTGGCAAGTTAAATGAAACTGGAATCAAACGATTGTTTGGTACAAGCTTTAGCTTCCGCAAATATGAGCCCATCCAGAACCGGGTCATCGCTTGACTTTTCGGGTTGTTGGGTGGGCCCACAGCGTTTTGGAAGTGGAGAGAGACATATTTGCTTCCCAGGAAAAGCTGTAGATCAGGCACTCCTTTCCCCCTTTTTCCTTTTTCTTTTTCATTGTATCTCTTTTTATCCTTTCCCACTTTGAGCCCCAGACAAAGCAAAAGAGGGCTCGGTCCAGTTGTAACAGCACGTTTCTTTTGGGCATAAAAACTAAACTGATTGATAAAAGCAGTGGGAGGATGATTGCTTTGATGATTAGGACCTTCCCCTCTATTGTCAGTTTTCTTAGTGACCAAAAAACAAGTCTTTGCTTAACTTTCCTTGTCACGTCATCCCAGTTGGTCTCGCCTCCTCCATCTGCATTGAATTTTATCCCTAGGATTTTCTGGTCTGTCTTTAACACCGTCAGTGGGAGTCCTGCCTTTTCTGTCTTTTTCCACGTTCCATAAAACTTCACTTGTGACTTTTCTCTATTTAGCCTTGACCCAGACGCCTTCCCAAACAGGTCAGTCAAGTCAAGGGCTCTTCCAACAGATGCGCGGTCAGTACATAAAATATTAAAATCATCCATGTACAAAACACACTTGGTAATTTGTCCCCCACTTCCTGGGATATTGATCCCTTCGACAAATCTATCTTTTCTTAACATTTGTGCCAAAGGTTCAATGCAAAGAACATAGAGAAGGGGAGACATAGGGCAACCTTGACGTACACCGCAGTTGATCTCGATTGCTTCCGATAAATTCTTGTTAATCATGAATTTGCTGTAGATGTCTCGGTATAGCAGTCCTACCCACTTGATGTATTTTTGGGGAAAACCACATTTTTGCAATACCCTGAAGAGGTATGGTGCGAGACTCGATCAAAGGCTTTTTCAAAGTCTAGGTTTAGGACCGCTAGTCGCATGTTTCTGTCTCTCGCATAACAAATGGTGTCACGGATCAGCATGAGACTGTCGCTGATCTTCCTTCCCACAATGGCACAGGTTTGGTCTGGATCAACCAAGTCTCCCAAGACTACAGACATTTGTGTTGCTAGAAGCTTGCTGAAAATTTTACAGTCCACGTTTAAAAGCGTTATGGGTCGCCAGTTTTTTAAGTCAATTTTGTCTCCTTTTTTGTGCAATAGAGTAACTATCCCTATTCTGAAACTGTCTCTTTAAGTTTCTTGTTTTTTTCCTGCATTTTTAAAAAAGGTCTGTGTTCGTTTCTTTGTCATTTCCCACCATTGTGCTTGTGAATCATACGAGTCTTGAAGGGTCTGCCAGTCTTTGTACAGCTCCCTGTATTGTGCGGCCTAGCATATCCGACTGGATGTCCTCTAAGAGTTCGTACCTGAGTTGTCTGTCGGTATGTTATTGAGGTTAAAATCATTCCCTATATAAGAAAGTCTTGCTAAGATTGCGCGTCCGTCTCTCATCACAGTACTCCCCTTTAGGATGAGTTGAGGGTTGTTTATCAAAATGGCTACCCCATCGTTACGGTTTTCATTCGAGCCACTCCATAATGACGGATATGGCCAAATCTCTTCCCACTGTTTATAATTTTTTAGAAAGGGGATGCAGCATTCTTGTAGTAAAAACACATCCGTTCTGAACAATAAAACGCTGTGAGCCTTAACCTTTGATCTCACACTTCTCACATTGATAGTAGAGAATGTAATGTTCATAATTATTGTTAAAGTATTTAAACTACTTGGACAAAACCGGGGGATCCGAGTCCATTCTTTGGTGATCATCGAGGGTGTCACCTGTGTCAGACACATCACTTAAGAGCAGTACCTCATTTGGAGACTCACCGGGGAAAACTTTGGAATCCTCTGACTCTCTGTCTGTGGTTCCAGGTCTTCCCCTTTTTTTTGGGTTAGGGGGTGAGCCAGAGGACCTATCAAGGGGTCTCTTACTTCCCTGCCCACAAAGGGTCCGATTTTTTCCCTCCCCGACTTCCTCCGTCTCAACTTCATACAGTTCCCTTGTGGGCTTTTTCATCGGCAATCGGCTTTCTTCTAAATCTCTTCTCTTTGTTTCCGGTGTTTTCACCACCCACAATTTTGTCTTACTTTTACCCCTCTTTCCAGTGCCCGTAGGGTTTTTTGGGGAGTCGTTCGCCTTTTCGATTTGTTTGTCTTTTTCAAATCCCGGAAGTGGCATAGCAAACAATTTTGTTATTTTGGACTCTCTTCCAGGCCCTTCCTGATTAATATGTGTTTTTGGAGTGACAGTTGCCTTTTCTATTTGTTTGTCTTGTCCAAATTCAGGTATTTGATGAAAAATCGAATTAGAATTTCCAGTTCCTTCCTGACTCAAATTTGATTCTTTGGTCTCTCCTCCAGAGGTTTGGGATGTATTTTCAATTTGTTTGTCTTGTTCATTGTCTTTGTGCATTTCTTGTTCATCTTCATTGGGTATTTCCATAATTTTATTCATTTCCTGTTCATCTTCATTGGGTATTTCCATAACTTTATTCATTTCTTGTTCATTTTCATTTTGTATTTCCATAACTTTATTCATTTCATTGTTTTTGTTGTCTTTTTTCATTTCATTGTCTTTGTTACATATATTAATTTAATTATCTATGTTGTCTGACATCATTTCATTGTCTTTGTTGTCTTTGTTAACTCCCTAGCTTTCAACTTGTTAGCAAACGATTTTGGGCAGTTTCTATAGAGGTTGTTCGTTTCTCCGCAGAGATTGCATTTTCTGCTATTGGTGCATTCCTCAAAGGAATGTCCAATTGTCCTGCACTTTCCACAAAAAATTCGATCACATACCTCAGCCAGATGCCCATGCTCACCACATTTATGACAGAGTTTCGGTTGTCCTTGATAGTGGATAAAGCCAGAGTTTTCCCCCAGGAATATAGTCGACGGGAGTTGTTTCAGTCCCTGAAAGCCCTGAGGATCTTGCCATTGCTGGATGGGTATCCTCCAGGCACAATTCCAATTGTTTTTCTCATCCCTCACCTTCATAGCCTGGCCTTTTATCGAGCAATATCTACTCAACAAATAACAGATGTCATCAGCATTCACCATTTCATTAAACATCCTGACAATAACTATCTTGTTAGCATTATCAGACAGCTTCTCCACTGTAAATCCAGAAAACTGGGGCCTCACCCCCTCAAAACGATTCCAAAACTCTTGATAAAGAGCCGCCGTTACAAAACTTACATCAAAGCCTTTGCCAGAAGGCAAGTTTATGACGCAATGTAAGTCCTCCATTTTAAACTTCAGAATTTTATCAATGTTGGGGAGGCAGCGTCATGAAGAAGGATTCCTCTCGTCTCAATAAACTGGCGAGGAAAGCGAGCTCTGTTGTGGGCACAGAGCTCGACAGCCTGACAACAGTAGCTGAGAGACGGGCACTGAAAAAGCTGCGGTCAATCATGGACAATTCATCACATCCACTACACAGCATTATATCCAGACAGAAGAGCAGCTTCAGCGACTGACTGCTGTTACTGTCTTGTACCACGGACAGACTGAAGAGACCTTTTCTTCCTCATGCCATGAGGCTCTTTAACTCCACCTGGCGGAGTAAAGGCCCACACTAAACCACACCCCCCTACATTGCATATTACCGTACTTTTATTGCAGTGTGTATTTTATGTAGCACTATTTAAAGCACTATTGTTACAGTGTTAATGTTACTGTTTACCTGACTTGTTAACCTGAATGCCCATTTTGCACATCTGGTTAGCTACTCCTCTTGCACTATCGGCACTATGGTAAAATACTATACGTAGCCATAATACAATACAATACAACTTTTACTTATATCTGTACATTCGAGGAAACTGTGCGGGTCAGATGTATCGACATTTCGTTCTGTATACACGTGTACTAGAATGACAATAAAGTAGATCTGAATCTGAATCTGAATCTGAAATACTCTATACAACACGCTACAGTGGGTATTAGCCCGTCACATTGGGTGTTTTGTATATTGTATTCCTATTGCTTTATTATTGTGCTGTTCTCAGCAAAGGGATGGGTTTCAACAAATTTATTGACACTAATAACAGAAAACAATCATGACAATATCAACAGCAATTAAACACATTCACAATATTATATTTCAATATGACGTTTTTAACAGCAAACACAATGTGAGGTTTGAACAACCCTTCTCGAAAATCTTAATAGCAATCAAGCATATTCACAATTTCATTATATAACATCTTTGATAGTGTCAATAGATCCGTCCAGGTCAAAGTCGATTGCCTTTGGTCTGAACAAATCCACCAGATTTTTTTTTTTTTTTTAATTTTTTTTTTTTTTTAACAAATTTATTGACACTAAAAACAGAAAACAATCATGACAATCTCAACAGCAATTAAGCACATTCACAATATTATATTCCAATATGACGTTTTTAACAGCAAGCACAAAGTGAGGTTTGAACAAACCTTCTCGAAAATCTTATTAGCAATCAAGCATATTCACAATTTCATTATATAACATCTTTGTTAATGTCAATAGATCCGTCCAGGCCAAATTTTTTTGGTTTGAACAAATTTATTGACACTAAAAACAGAAAACAATCATGACAATCTCAACAGCAATTAAGCACATTCACAATATTATATTCCAATATGACGTTTTTAACAGCAAACACAAAGTGAGGTTTGAACAAACCTTCTCGAAAATCTTATTAGCAATCAAGCATATTCACAATTTCATTATATAACATCTTTGTTAGTGTCAATAGATCCGTCCAGGCCAAAGTCGATTGTCCTCAGTCTGAACAAATCCACCGACACCAACAGCAGCAAAACAAACACGACAATCTCAACAGCCATCAAGCATATTCACAATTTTTTAATATCTGACAATATGACGTGACGATATGACGTTTTAACATTTTTTCCTGACATTTTCAACATCAATTAAACAATTTCAGAGTTATTTTCTTTTAACAGTAGTTAACCAGCGTGTAAAAGGCAATACTATTGTGCAAGGGCATAGCTCTGCCATCCCACCCTCCCAAGCAGCATTCTTCCAGTCCTCTGTGTGGGTCCTCTCCCTTCTGGTGTTCCGCAGGGTTCAGTGCTTGGCCCCCTTCTTTTCAGTATTTACATGCTTCCATTAGGTGATATTATTCGCAAGTACAATATCAGCTTCCACTGCTACGCAGACGACACTCAACTATATCTTCCGTTGGAGGAATCTCACACACTAAACTGTGGAAATTTGGAGGCCTGCCTCGTTGAGATAAAAGAGTGGATGTCACTCAATTTCTTGCGTCTTAACTCTGAAAAGACCGAAATGTTAGTCATTGGTCCATCTAAATGCCGTGATATATTCTCAAAAACTGCTGTGAACATTGACAAATGTCACATCACACAGAGTGACTCAGTTAAAAATTTAGGTGTCATATTTGACCCTGATCTATCCTTTGAAATGCATGTAAAGAAAACTACTAGAACCGCTTTCTTCCATCTTCGTAACATTGCTAAAATCCGTTCAATACTGTCTCAGTCTGATGCGGAAATTATAATTCATGCGTTTGTCACCTCCCGTCTCGATTACTGTAATGCACTACTCTCTGGTCTCCCGAAGTCTAGAATCAAATCACTTCAGCTGGTACAAAATGCCGCAGCGAGGCTTTTAACTAGGACAAACAAGTACGATCACATAACACCGATTTTGGCTAACCTGCATTGGCTCCCAGTTAGCCATAGATGTGATTTCAAGGTTCTCTTAGTATTGTACAAAATCATACATGGACTTGCTCCCTCTTATCTTTCAGATCTGATTTGCCCCTACGTCCCGGTCCGAAGCCTACGATCTGAGAGTGCCGGTCTTCTGGTGATCCCAAGAGCAAATAAGTGTTCTGCTGGTTCGAGAGCGTTCTCCATCCGGGCACCGGTGCTGTGGAATGCTCTTCCCCCTGAGATCCGATCTGCAACCTCAGTGGAAATGTTTAAATCTAAACTTAAAACTCACTTCTACTCCATAGCATATGAATAACCTACTCTTCTCGTCGGCTGAAAAAATAGTCTGTGTAACATAGTGTAATAATCTGTGAAGCCCTTTGAGACTCTTCGTGATTTAGGGCTATACAAATAAAAATGACTTGACTTGACTTGACTTCTGTGTGGGTCCTCTCCCTTCTGGGTTCCACAACCCAGGCCGTTGCTGCTCGGACTCCCACAGTGTAGCTCCGGCTCCCCCCTCCGGGTGGGTGCAGACGAGTCTTCTTTATGGCTGCGTCCTAGGCCCGCCGCTCGCAGATTGTATGGTATCTGCAGCCATTTGGAGCACAGCCACGGGGGGGATCTGCCTGCACCTCCATACCAGCAGGTTTCTGGAGGTCCAGATGGCGTCCTTGATGGCGGCGAGAGTGAGCCAGTCCCTGGCAAAGTCGTTCCGAGACCTCCTCGACCGACTCATCCCGTAAAGCACGTACTGTGCATCAGGGACCTCCCCTGCTGGCAAGTCCGGGAACTTTCCTAGTTGGTCGGCCATTGTCCACAAGACCTGGGCAGCGCTGCACTCACAAAAAAGGTGCCTCACCGACTCCTGGGCGCCACAGCCAGGTCGAGGGCACGTCGAAGTCGCTGACATTCCTCGGTGGTGCATTACGGCTCTGACTGCGAGAACCTCATGAGCCACCATCCATGACAAGTCTCGTAGTCTGTTTGGGAGGGCAGGATGATTCACGTTGCTCCAAACCGTTGTGGATTCGCCAAACGCAAGCCCCCGCACAGGACTTACTGTTGCACGCTTTTGCACAATAGCAATAAGGGCCCTGTGGTTTTGTAAAGTGTGACATTCTTGTGTTTCCAAATCAAACTTCTTCAAAAAATCCCAAATAAAGAGATGTGTTGGTGGCAAGTTAAATGAAACTGGAATCAAACGATTGTTTGGTACAAGCTTTAGCTTCCGCAAATATGAGCCCATCCAAAACCGGGTCATTGCTTGACTTTTCGGGTTGTTGGGTGGGCCCACAGCGTTTTGGAAGTGGAGAGAGACATATTTGCTTCCCAGGAAAAGCTGGAGGTCAGGCACTCCTTTCCCCCCTTTTTCCTTTTCATTGTATCTCTTTTTATCCTTTCCCGCTTTGAGCCCCAGACAAAGCGAAAGATGGCTCGGTCCAGTTGTAACAGCACGTTTCTTTTAGGCATAAAAACTAAACTGATTGACATAAGCATTGGGAGGATGATCGCTTTGAGGATTAGGACCTTCCCCTCTATTGTCAGTTTTCTTAGTGACCATAAAACAAGTCTTTGCTTAACTTTCCTTGTCACGTCATCCCAGTTGGTCTCGCCTCCTCCATCCGCATTGAATTTTATCCCTAGGATTTTCTGGTCTGTCTTTAACACCGTCAGCGGCAGTCCTGCCTTTTCTGTCTCTTTCCACATTCCATAAAACTTCACTTGTGATTTTTCTCTATTTAGCCTTGACCCAGACGCCCTCCCAAACAGGTCAGTCAAGTCAAGGGCTCTTCCAACAGATGCGCGGTCAGTACATAAAATATTAAAATCATCCATGTACAAAACACACTTGGTAATTTGTCCCCCACTTCCTGGGATATTGATCCCTTCGACAAATCTATCTTTTCTTAACATTTGTGCCAAAGGTTCAATGCAAAGAACATAGAGAAGGGGAGACATAGGGCAACCTTGACGTACACCGCAGTTGATCTCGATTGCTTCCGATAAATTCCCGTTAATCATGAATTTGCTGTAGATGTCTCGGTATAGCAGTCCTACCCACTTGATGTATTTTTGGGGAAAACCACATTTTTGCAATACCCTGAAGAGGTATTGGTGCGAGACTCGATCAAAGGCTTTTTCAAAGTCTAGGTTTAGGACCGCTAGTCGCATGTTTCTGTCTCTCGCATAACAAATGGTGTCACGGATCAGCATGAGACTGTCGCTGATCTTCCTTCCCACAATGGCACAGGTTTGGTCTGGATCAACCAAGTCTCCCAAGACTACAGACATTTGTGTTGCTAGAAGCTTGCTGAAAATTTTACAGTCCACGTTTAAAAGCGTTATGGGTCGCCAGTTTTTTAAGTCAATTTTGTCTCCTTTTTTGTGCAATAGAGTAACTATCCCTATTCTGAAACTGTCTGGCATATGGTCTCGACTGGAAAATTCGTTAAAAACAGTAAACAGATTTGGTGCTAAAATATCCCAAAAAGTCCGGTAAAATTCGAGGTTGAGTCCGTCCTCCCCGGGTGATTTGCCTTTTTTCATAGGCTTTATGCAATCATTCAGTTGGTCTTGGGTAAAGTCCGATGTTAAAAAGGGGTCTTGACGCACTGATCTTGAAATATAATCTAATACATGCCCCATTTCATTCTCATGTGTTTCTTTCTTTTCAAATAATTTTTTGTAGTAGTCTTCGACCAATCTGGTTATTTCACTACTTTCCTTTGTTATTTGCCCGTTTTCGTTTTGAAGTTTAAAAAGCCCCTCATTTTTGCTCATAATTTAAAAAAAAAAATAGCGTGTACATTTTTCCCCTTCTTCTATTTCTCTTTCTCTGCTTCTTATTATGATGCCTTTGCTCTTTATTTCCGCCAAAGCGTTTAGTTCTTGTTTGGTCTCTTTGATTTCATCATTAAAGTCCATCCCCTTTTCTGTTAGGATGAAATAGCGTTGGAGTCTTCTTTGTAGTCCCGACATGCGTTTCATCTCTTTAAGTTTCTTGTTTTTCCCTGCATTTTTAAAAAAGGTCTGTGTTCGTTTCCTTGTCATTTCCCACCATTGTGCTCGTGAATCATACGAGTCTTGAAGGGCCTGCCAGTCTTTGTACAGCTCCCTGTATTGTGCGGCTAGAGCCTCATCCTCCAGCAGGGAGCAGTTTAACTTCCACAAACCCTTCCCAACAGTCATACCTGAAGGAAATGAGAAAGAGCAGGACAGTAGCAAGTGATCCGAAAAAAAAACTGGAATTAATCTTGCATCACTCTGTGCTAAACCCCTTGTAAATATGTAGTCTATTCGAGAGGCTCTGGCATTGTCACTACTGAACCAGGTGAAGCCCTCCTCTCCTGGATGTATGGATTTGAAACAGTCCACCAGTTTAAATGTCCGGCACATGTCTTGTAATAAAGTTGATGTTTTATCTACTATAAACTCCTCATCGGTCCTCTTTCTATCCTTCCTACTTAGGATGCAATTAAAATCTCCTCCCACGATTAGTGGTTGATGGCCTAGCATATGCGACTGAATGTCCTCTAAAAGTTCGTACCTGAGTTGTCTGTCGGCATGGCCGTATATGTTAATGAGGTTAAAATCATTCCCTATATAAGAAAGTCTTGCTAAGATTGCGCGTCCGTCTCTCATCACAGTACTCCCCTTTATGATGAGTTGAGGGTGGTTTATTAAAATGGCTACCCCATCGTTACGGTTTTTATTCGAGCCACTCCATAATGACGGATATGGCCAAATCTCTTCCCACTGTTTATAATTTTTTAGAAAGGGGATGCAGCAGTCCTGTAGTAAAAACACATCTGTTCTGATAGTTTTTAAGAACGATAAAACACTGTGAGCCTTAACCTTTGATCTCACACTTCTCACATTGATAGTAGAGAATGTAATGTTCATAATTGTTGTTAAAGTATTTAAACTAGTTAGACAAAACCGGGGGATCTGAGTCCATTCTTTGGTGATCATCGAGATCATCGAGAGTGTCACCTGTGTCAGACACATCACTTAAGAGTAGTACCTCATTTTGAGACTCACCGGGGAAAACTCTGGAACCCTCTGACTCTCTTTCTGTGGTTCCAGGTCTTCCCCTTTTTTCTGGGTTAGGGGGTGAGCCAGAGGACCTATCAAGGGGTCTCTTACTTCCCTGCCCACAAAGGGTCAGATTTTTTCCCTCCCCGACTTCCTCCGTCTCAACTTCATACAGTTCCCTTGTGGGCTTATTCACCGGCAACCGGCTTTCTTCTAAATCTTTTCTCTTTGTTTCTGTTTTTTTCACCACTCCCAATTTTGTCTTACTTTTACCCCTCTTTCCAGTGCCCGTATGGGTTTTTGGAGAGTCGTTCGCCTTTTCGATTTGTTTGTCTTCTCCAAATCCCGGCAATGGCGTAGCAAACAAATTTGCTAATTTGGACTCTCTTCCAGGCCCTTCCTGATTAATATGTGTTTTTGGAGTGGCAGTTGCCTTTTCTATTTGTTTGTCATGTCCAAATTCAGGTATTTTATGAGAAATCGAATTAGAATTTCCAGGTTCTTCCTGATTCAAATTTGATCCTCTGGTCTCTCCTCCAGGGGTTTTGGTAGGGACATCTGTTTTTTCAATTTGTTTGTCTTGTCCAATTTCTTTGTGCATTTCTTGATCAAATTCATTGGGTATTTCCATAACTTTATTCATTTTGTTCATCTTCATTGGGTATTTCTATAACTTTATTCATTTCTTGTTCATTTTCATTTTGTATTTCCATGACTTTATTAATTTCATTGTCTTTGTTATCTTTATTCATTTCATTGTCTTTGTGACATTTATTCATTTCATTATCTATGTTGTCTGACATCATTTCATTGTCTTTGTTGTCTTTGTTAACTGCCTTCCTAGCTTTCAATTTGTTAGCAAACGAATTCGGGCAGTTTCTATAGAGATGATTAGTTTCTCCACAGAGATTGCATTTTCTGCTATTGATACATTCCTCAAAGGAATGTCCAATTGTTCTGCACTTTCCACAAAAAATTCGATCACATACCTCAGCCAGATGCCCATGCTCACCACATTTGCGACAGAGTTTCGGTTGCCCTTGATAGTGGATAAAGCCACGGTTTTCCCCCAGGAATATAGTCGACGGGAGTTGTTTCAGTCCCTGAAAGCCCTGAGGATCTTGCCGTAAGTGGACGGGTACCCTCCAGGCACCAGTCCAATAGCCTTTCTCATCCCTCACCTTCATAGCCTGGCCTTTTACTGAGCAGTATCTACTCAACCAATAACAGACGTCATCAGCACTGATTATTTCACTAAACATTCTAACAATGACAATCTTGTTAGCATTATCAGTCAGCTTCTCCACTGTAAATCCAGAAAACTGGGACCTCACTCCCTCAAAGCGATTCCAAAACTCTTGATAAAGAGCCGCCGTTTCAAAACTCACATCAAAGCCCTTGCCAGAAGGCATTTTTATGACAGCATGTACCTCCTCCTTTTTAAACTTCAGAATCTTTTCAACAAACTTGTTAATAAAATCCAGCCTTGACATTCCCTCCGAAATTGCCACAACATCTTTGAGGAAGAATCTTACGCAGTTACGTCTCCGCCCGCCGGTATAATGCCCGGCCATGGCAGGACTCGGCTGCTTTACTTCTAACTATGTTAAAATGGCTAGAATTGTAAAATTAATAATTAACAATACTCTTAAAACCGACGCCAATGACAGTATAAACGCATAGAACGAGCAGTGCTAACCTGATGCGTCTACCATCATGCCCTGCCGGTGTCCACGTACATCGACTACAACTTTCGCAATTCAGATGGGGGTTTTGGGGTTTTTAAGGGTTATTGTTCTATCTTCGTTATTCATTATCCATTATCCGTTATCAGTCAGTTCATAATACGCTACAAAGCCTAGGAGCCGGGACACTTACTCTCAGCCAAAAGGCCAAGCTAAGGTCCTAGCCCTAAAGCCTTGCTGCGATCATTGCGAATGCACCGTTCCAGGAGGTACTGCAATACCAGGCCGATGCGTGGAGTGGACAGAGCAAGCTCTTATTCCATCTCCACTGAACACAAAGTTCACAGTTCAAAAATGCTGCTGGAAAATTGAAATTCCCTGCGGGGATAAATAAAGTATCTATCTATCTATCTATCTATCTATCTATCTATCTATCTATCTATCTACTAGCGTGTTGGTACCTTTAAAAGGCACGGTTTGGGATGAAAGTTATATTATTATTATTGAAGCTTTGAAAACTCTTTCGGTGTACCGTCTTTCTCCGTAAATATGTGTAACCATGTATAATATGTATTTGCAACTGTATACTTTTGTAATGTATTTATTTTAGAGATTTATCCTGTTATGTGTTCTATGGGCAAATCAAAAAGAAGGGGCGGAGCAAACGCGGGGTGATGGGAATTGGGGTAAAGCTGAGTTACCGGTAGATCTGTCTGTTGTCGCAGCGGACAATAGTGGATATATATTTTTCCCACCCTTAACTTTGGAAATATACATTTTGATTCCTTAGATTACTTTCAACAGGACCCGGACTTTACAAGTCTGCATCATACGTTAATTACGGCTATCACTTTCCATTTATGGTGCCAACTATTGTTCTAGAATTGTGTACTATCCATGAAGTTACAATCATGGAACTTACAGACTGATCTGGGTTAAACTTGTGATTGTGTTACAAGTAATAATGCGGGCGCACGCTGCTTATACATGGGTGCGGCTTGTGTAAGTGCAAAAGTGGCAAATCCGCCAAAAAGTTGTGGGTGCGGCTTATAATCAGGTGCGCTCTATAGTCCGGGATTTACGGTGTATATATATACATGTGTAAATATATATTTTTTTTTTCAGGAAATACTTGGATACACAATGGACACTCAACTAATAGACACCACAGAGCATGCTAAGCCACGCACACCGTAGTATGGTATCCATGTGTCACAAATGGAGAAAATGCCGCCGCCGAAACATCAACAGAAAGCAACTCTTTAGTCGATATTCCTCATTGCATAATCTGAAGAGAAATTATATGGCTATGGTAATTTATCTCAAAAGTCAGTAGATAAGGGTATCAAGTATTATAGGCAGAGTGCTATTCATGGCATCAAACTCTCCAGAGACGCTAACCTTGTAAGGGTGGATGCAAATTGTTGGCTATCGATGAGGAAGTTAGAAGCCCCGTACCAACAACGCATAGAAATAGATTCACATTTGTGAAAGATAGTCGTATTTAGATGATATACAATGAGTGATCCAGTCTATCAAATGTTTGTCTTTTATCAGCATATTTGGTATTGGAGTAATCTAAACGTAATGGAAAGTAATCCAGTTACATGACTGCAATATTAGGGAAAGGACATTTTAAAGGGGAGCTTCAAGAAGAGACCGAGCGAAAACATCGACGGCCGGACCAAGTTAGCATTAGCAAGCAACTACAAGTTGTGTTGAAAGGAGCAGGTTGGTCCTTTTACTTTTAACAACATCTTTGGCGTCTTCTTTTCTACTCCCAATGTGATTTTACAATATTTCATCCAAATTGAGCTATATAGCTTTATATCATGGATCACCAACGTTCCTCCAGATGAGAGCTACTTTTGTGACGTACTAGTGCAAAGGGCACCTAGTTTGATATGAATTTATGTAAAAACGTATCATGTCATTACTGTGTTGGTACTATGTTATTACCAAGTTGTTATTCAAAGTAGGGTTCAATAGACTCAAGTCAACCACTAAAACACATTTGACTAGAAAATAGCAAAGACCTAGTGTAACCGCGGTATACCTGTCCCACCAAAGATCCACATTCACGCAAGACTGGATGATGAGGCTTTTATTACAGTTGCTGCAATGAGAGACACAAGATATCCACAACATGTGGTTAGCACCTCCGCTGGCTTTCAACATGTTTGCAGCGCGCTGTAGACTGCTAACAATCTCCGCGTTCCGGTTGGCTAAACTAAACCTTGCCCCATACCAGCATGTGGCACTGTTGGACTCGTCATTGCAGGACTGCCTACCTCACATTTGCACAAATATTTTCTTGGACTTGGCTTAAACGTGTCCAGCTACGATTCTTCTTTTGTTGGGTTTGTCCATATTTGGTCTTCCCAAACCTTATTGTCCTGAATTTCCATCATCTTCAAATTTATCTCTTAATTCAGTGTTGCTAACTCCTGTTGGTGGTTCTTTGTTAAACTCTTTCCTCTATGGTCTTCTACTCCGTTTTCATACTTCAAGTAGAATTTCAGAATCGATTTCACTTTTTGAAACTCAAGTCTGGCTGCCATCATTTAGTTCATTTAATTCAGTTCATGACCATGGGTGAGGGTAGGAACATAGAGTGACTGGTAAATACAGTGCATCCGGAAAGTATTCACAGCGCTTCACTTTTTCCACATTTTGTTATGTTACAGCCTCATTCCAAATTGTATTAATTTAATCTCTTATCTCAAAATTCTACAAAAAATACTCCATTATGACAGTGTGAAAAAGTTTTTTTTTACTCTTTTTGAATTTATTAAAAATAGAAAACTAAGAAATCACATTCACATAAGTATTCACAGCCTTTGCTTGATACTTTGTTGATCCACCTTTGGCAGCAAATACAACCTCAAGTCTTTTATAATATGATCCCACAAGTTTAGCACACCTATCTTTAGGCAGTTTTGCCCATTCTTCTTTGCAATAAGTCTCAAGCTCAATCAGGTTGGATGGGAGACGTTTGTGCACAGCCATTTTCAGATCTCTCCAGAGATGTTCGATCGGATTCAAGTCTGGACTCTGGCTGGGCCACTCCAGGACATTCACGGAGTGGTTCTGAAGCTAATCTTTTGAGATCTTGGCTGTGTGCTTTGGGTCGTTGTCCTGCTGAAAAATGAACCTTCGCCCCAGCCTGAGGTCAAGAGCGCTCTGGAGCAGGTTTTCATCCAGGATATCTCTATATATTGCTGCATTCATTTTTCCTTCTATTCTGACTAGTCTGCCAGTTCCTGCTGCTAAAAAACATCCCCACAGCATGATGCTGCCACCACCATGCTTCGCTGTAGGGATGGTATTGGCCAGGTGATGAGCGGTGCCTGGTTTCCTCCGCCTGGCATTCACACCAAAGAGTTCAATCTTTGTCTCAACAGACCAGAGAATTTTGTCTCTCATGGTCTGAGAGTCATTCAGGTGCTTTTTGGAAAATTCCAGATGGGCTTCCATGTTCCTTTTACTAAGGAGTGGCTTTCGTCTGGCCACTCTACCATACAGGCCTGATTGGTGGATTGCTGCAGAGATGGTTGCCCTTCTGGAAGACTCTCCTCTCTTCACAGAGGAACGCTAGAGCTCTGACAGAGTGACCATCGGGTTCTTGGTCACCTCCCTGACTAAGGCCCTTCTTCCCCGATCGCTCAGTTTAGAAGGCTGGCCAGCTCTAGGAAGAGTCCTGGTGGTTCCAAATGTCTTCCATTTTCGAATAATGGAGGCCACTGTGCTCATTGGGACCTTCAAAGCAGCAGAAATGTTTCTGTATCCTTCCCCAGATTTGTGCCTCAAGACAATCCTGTCTTGCAGGTCTACAGACAGTTCTTTTGACTTCATGCTTGGTGTTTGTGCTCTGACATGCACACTCAACTTAGGGACCTTATATAGACAGGCGTGTGCCTTTCCAAATCATGTCCAATCAACTGAATATACTGGAGGTGGACTCCAATTAAGCTGTAGAAAGATCTCAAGGATGATCAGTGGAAAAAAGATGCACCTGAGCTCAATTTTGAGCTTCATGGCAAGGGCTCTGAATACTTATGTAAATGTGATTTCTTAGTTTTCTATTTTTAATAAAATCAAAAAAAGTAAAAAAAAAAAAAAACGTTTTCACACTGTCATAATGGAGTATTCTGTGTAAAATTTTGAGATAAGAGATTAAACTAATACAATTTGGAATGAGGCTGTAACATAACAAAATGTGGAAAATGTGAAGCGCTGTGAATACTTTCCGGATGCACTGTAGATAGATAGAGATAGATACTTTATCCATCTCCGAAGGTAAATCGAGAGCTTTGCCTTTCAGCTCAGGTCCTTCTTAACCACGACAGACTGGTACTGGCACCGGTTATACAGGGACCTCACACCTCATAAGACTGTCTGGTTCGCCATACTTCAGAAGAACCCCCAGCAGATGTAAAGAGGTCAGGACCTCTGCTTCTGTTCCAGGAAGGATATTTGTGGTCCCCATATCCTTTCAAATTTTTCAGTTTTGTCTTTTATGATGTACCGAATTTTCTCTACGTGTAGCGTGTCTGTCAGTTCCGTCAGCCATCTTCTCCTTGTGGGCACCTCTTTTCCTTTACAACACAATAATATGAGTTTTTTTGCTGTAACAATTCTGTAGGAAATGAGCTGTTGTTGCACCACTGTTAATGCATAGGATACTTTTGATATTCCAAAGATTATCATATGCGGTTCAGGTTCTATCTGCCTGCCGAATATTCTTAAGAAAAGATTAAAAATATCAACCCAAAAAATGTATTACAAAGTGCGAAGCTGTGCAACAGGTCGGCCTCGATAGACTCACATTTCTCACACATGGGAGACATTTCAGGAAAGATACTATGTAGTCTTACTTTGGGCGTAATGAATTCTGTGGGCAACCTTAAATTGAATTAGACGGTGCCTAGCATTTAAGGAGCAGATTTGAATATGTTCCAGGCTGGCTAGACATGTTTGGCTCAGAAATACCTTGCAATTTGTCACATAGGAAAGTCATTGAATGGTCACCTGCGCTAGACAGCCATCCAATTGATCAGGGTTTGCATTTTTGGATCCAGTCAGGTATGTATTCAGATTCAGGAATCGGTGAGTCCATGGTAGGTCATATTTTTCCTGAAGTTGTTCAAATGATGCAAAGAGCCCTCTATGAAAAGGTCCCCATTTCCTTCCAACTGTTAAAAAAGCCATCCATATTAGAGTTGGGAAAATAATGGATTCGATGCAATAGGTAAAATAAAAAAAAACTATCTTCCTATTTGCTTCCATATCTTTTTTGTGTTTATATAATTGGATTTTGCCCAAAGGTATATTTACCAATCTCCACAAGAGAGAGTATAACTGCTCCAATCGCATAGGGCTGACAGTCTTCCCTCTTCATCCTCAGCCAGCAGGACGACATTGAAGTGTCATCCAGCCATGCTGAGTCCGAGCAAAGGCCTGCTGCAGTAACCCATGAATTTGGACAAAGCAAGTCCGCCATCCATCTTAGATTACATAGATGATCTTTTTTAATCCTACGTGATTTAGGATTATAAATGTATAATGTATAATAGGATAGTTGCATCTAATTTTATGAATAAGCTTTTACTGATGATATTGGTATGTTCTGTAGGAGATATGAGAATCAAGGAAGATTATCTTAATTGCATTAACTCCACCTAATTACGAGATTGGCTAATTACGAGTTTTCCAAAATTTTATACGGTTTTTAAGTTTCTCCATTAAGGGAGTAAAGTTTGTGTCAAACAAAGCTTAATATTTTTGGGTGATCACAATCCCTAAATATGAAAAAAATTCCACAGTTAACTTAAAGGGGAATCGTCTTATCAAACCTTCATCAGTAACTTATTGGCTTGATCTCACTCTTAGTCAAATTAATTGTATAAACTAATAATGTTACAAACAAATCAATTCTATCCATCTACCATGGTCATATCCCTCAAGAGGGGTGACTGACAGCAAGACACACACATACAATAACAAAGAAAATAAAAGGGAAATAAATAGCAAAAAAAAAAAACACACAAAATATTTTGGACCATGACCAACCCAATTGCCCAAACAAGTTAGGCATCTCGGCACCCAAGTTGGTCATGCTTTCGTCCCGCCAGATGAAATGGAACACCAGAAAGCGGCCAAGTCACTCGGGTCAGGGTGACACAACACACAGTTTTGTTCAACAGCAGGGCCCGACAGCTTTCACTAGTTTACCCCTGCCACATCATACGGGTGCCCTGCCCATCCTTAAGAACGCGTCCACAATCCCACTATCCTTTCACAACACCTCTCCACTCCTTTCTATCACCAACAAGAGCTCTAGCTTCCATTATATTTAGACCTCTTTCCTGAAGTGCACTCATAACACCATCCATCCACGTCAATCGCGTCCTTCCTCTTGGTCTCCTTCCATTTACTTCTGCTCTGTAGATCTTCTTCAACATTCGCTCCTTATCCGTCCTCTCCATATGTCCAAACCAACCGAGTCTCTCCTATCAACACGCTTGCTCAGTTCCACGACTAATCCAGTTCTGTCTCTCACAATTTCATTTCTCAGTCTATCCAATCTTGTCACTCCTAACATAGTCCTCAAACACTTCATCTCAAAAACATTCATCTTCCTTCTTAAATCTGCGTTCAGGCTCCAAGTCTCTGCACTATACAAGACAGTCGGCACAATCACACTCTCATACAGTCCCCTCTTAACATCCATACTCATACTCTTGTTGTTCATCACTCTCCTCAGAGCACCCAAAACCTTGCTTCCTTGATTCACTCTGTGCAATACCTCGCACTCCATTCCACCTACTGCAGCCACATCACAACCCAAGTACCTAAAGCTTTGAACTTCTTCCAGCACCTGTCCATGCAACCTGATTTCTAACATCATGCCCACTCCATCACTTGAACACTTCATCACCTTACTCTTCCCAACATTGACACATAACTTACGCCTATCACATACTCTTCCAAACTCCGTTACCAACCTTCTCAATGTTTCCTCGGAATCAGCCATAAGCGCTGTGTCATCTGCAAACAACAACTGACTTACCTGCCTCACTGTTCCACTGTTGTCCATCATGTCTACACCTCTGCCAAATACTCTTGCATTCACCTCTCTCACCACACCATCCATGTACACATTAAACAGCCATGGTGACATCACACACCCCTGTCTCACACCAGTCAACACAGGGAACCACTCACTTGTCTCACTCTCTACTCTTACACATGCTCTGCTGTTCATATAAAAACTCTTCAATGCTTCCAAGAAATTTCCACCCACTCCATACATCACCAGCACTTGCCACAACACCTCTCTATCAACTCTGTCATACACCTTTTCCAAGTCCATGAAAGCCAAATAAACATCCTTACCTTTTGCAAAATATTTCTCACACACCTGTCGTACTGCAAACACCTGATCCACACATCCTCTTTCTTTCCGGAAACCACTCTGCTCCTCCATCACCACCTCATTCGTTCTTTCTCTCACTCTCTTAATCAAGACTCTTCCATACAGTTTACCCGGCACAGACAACAAACTGATAATTGCTACATTCATACTTATAACCTTTACCCTTATACAATGGCACCACACATGCACTACACCAATCAACAGGAACCACACCACTTAAAAAGCATACATTCAACAAGCGTACTAACCAGTCAATCATAGCTGTGCCACCTTTTTTCAGGCATTCAGCAGAACAACCATCCAACCCAGGTGCCTTCCCCCCTTTCATTTCTTTCACTGCCTCTTGCACCTCCCATGTTTCCACAGGCTTCACATTTAAATCACCCAACACGGGCATTCTCTCCATACCACCGATTGCCTCGACTCTCACTTCTCTCCCATCCTCCACATTTAGCAACTCCTCAAAATACTCTGCCCATCTCATCCTGACTGCACTACGCTAACCAGCAATCTACCATCCTTATCTTTCACTTTCTCTTCCTTTCCAGACTCACTGTTTCTTACTCTTTTCACTTCTTTCCAGAACACTTTTCTCCTTTCCTCAAAGTTCACTCCTATCTTTCGACACCATTCATCATTTGCTTTCCTTTTCGCTGCTTCCACTGCCACTTTTACCAAACTTTTCTTCACCTTATATCTTTCATACGCACCGCCACTCTTATCTTGCAGCCACTCCTCAAAGGCACGTCTCTTTTCTGTCACATTCTCTGATACCTCATCATTCCACCATTCACTTCCTTTCCTAATACCTCGACCAACTTTTCTCATTCCACACACCTCTTTTGCACTCCTCAACACTGCTTCTTTAAAACACTTCCATTCAATTTCCACACTCTCCATTTCTCTTCTACTAACTCGTTCATACTCTTCCTTTATCCTCTCTTTAAACTCTTTCCTTTTCTGCCTTATTCAACTCTCACATTTTCACCTCTTTTCTCACACTCTTCTTATAACTAGCCCTCCACGATCCATCTATTCTCAGTTTTCCTTCCACATAAAAATGATCAGACATACCACTCATTTCACCTCTGTAAACATGCACATCCAACAATCTACTTAACATCCCTTTCTTAACCACTACATAATCCATCAGTGCTCTGTCCACCAACTTTCCACTATCCACTCTGACAAAGGTATACTTATTCACGTCCCTCTTTTTAAACAATGTATTTCCAATCACCAACTCATTTTCCACACATAACTCAATCAATTTCTTCCCACTCTCTTTTCTTCCTGGTACTCCATATACACCAATCACATTTTCAACCGTTTCATCACCCACTCTAGAATTCAGGTCACCTAGTATTACCACTTTCCACCCTTCTTTCGCACTTGCCACACAAGTCCTTCCAGAACTCCTCTCCTCAGCGCTTCTCTCTGAACCAGGTCCATATGCACTTATAAACATCCATACTTCTACACCCCACTTCAACCTCACCCACATCAATCTGGAAGATATCTCTTTCCACTCCATCAGTTTTTCCTTTGCTTTCTCTTTTACAAGCACAGCCACTCCTTCTCTAGCATGTCCACCTGCAACTCCAGACCTTCTACCATACATACCTCCAAGCTGTAATTCACCCTTTCCTTTCATCTTTGTTTCACTCAAAGCTAACACATCAACCTTCCTTTTAGTCATCATCTTTCCGATATCCTCTTTCTTCCACTCAGTCGCTTTACTTCCACATCCTCTCACATTTAATGACGCTATAACTAGGGTTTGTGAGACCTTTCGGTCACCCAGCCCCCTTTCTTTGCCTTGCTGTCTCTTAGGGAGTAGAGATAGAGAAGAGAGGATCCCCAGTCCCCTCGCTCCCTCCACTTTAGTCGCCTCTTACGACACACAGCGGACCATGGTGGGAGAATTCTCTTACCTCTCACAAGGCAAAATCAATTAGTTCCAAAATATGTGGGATTGTAGTTTCTGGTCGGGTTACATACAGAAGAATGTCATCTGTGTACAAGGGAAAACCTTTTCTGTATTAAGTATTTTCTGTGTTAAGCCATGTATGGCAGGGTCTTCTCTAATTGTTGGTGCGAGGGGCTCCAGAGCTAAAGCAAACCACTAAGGGCTCAATACACATCCCTGTTTGCAACCCCTACCTAGCATGAACAACGTTGTCTGATTGGTCACTATCCTGGCAGAGGGATTGCTGAAGAATAGCCTAATCCAAGCGATGAACCCGTCTCCAATCCCAAATTTTCCCAAAACTGAAAATAAGTAAGAAAATTCTACCTGGTCGAAAACATTTTACACATCTAGGCTCATCACAAGGTCTTCCCCAAAGCCTCTGGGGGTGCATGACATTAAAAAGGCGTCTATGATTGTGAAATGGGTTTCGTTTTGGGATAAAACCTGATTGGTCTGGGTGCACCATTTTGCTCTTACAGACAATAAGCCGCCTTGCCAAGGTTTTAAGCTTGAATCTTCTGATCCGTATTTAAAAGGGAAATTGGCCTATTCGTCTCTATCCTTCTTGGGGATCAAGGTGATAATGGCTTCATTCAAGGTGGGTGGTAGGGTGCTATCTTTCATAGCTTTGTTATACATTTTATGCAGGTAGGGAGCCAAAGTTCTACTAAATTGTTTATACAACTCATTACTCAGACCATCAGGGCCAGGGCCTTATCCATTTTTAAGTGATTTAATACAGTAGAATCCATGATGTCTGCACACGTATTTTTTTGCATCCAGTCTCTCCCTATCAGACTGGTCAAGCTCTGGTAAACTACATGAACCTAAAAATGTTTGCATTACTCCTGGCTTCTGCAGTACTCTAAGAAGAGTACAGCCTTTTGGAGAAACTTTTGAATTCTCTATAAATATCTTCATGTTGAGTGTGGAGAACACCGAAGTCAGATCTTATTTTGTGTATAGTTTGGTACTTTCCAATTTGGATAATTGTCCTGCTAGCAATTTTTCTGGTTTATCACCAAATTGAAAATATTTTTGTTTCACATGCAGAAAAGCTCTACTTATTTGGTCAGATAATAAATGGTTAAGTTTAATTTTAAGGCTCAAATCCAGTTATATTTTTTAGTTGATGGGTTTTGAGCGCTATCCAAATCTAATCGTCTTATTTCTTCTTCCAGCTCTGTTTTTTTCCTGTTGTGTTTTTTTGGCACTGAATTGATATGATACTATGCACCCTCTCAAAAAAGCCTTAAAAGTCTCCCATAATAACACGGACGAGATGTCATCCTTATCGTTAGTATTGAAAAACAAGGCAATATTCCCTTCCAAGCATTCACACAACTTTTTGTTGTCAAGTAGCTGAGGGTTAAACCTCCAATTATATTGTGGTGTAGTAATTTTATCCATTTTCAAAGTAAAGGAGACAGGTCCATGGTCAGATATTATGGTATTATGATATTTAGGATTAGAGTCATATGGTAGCAGTTTTCCATCCACCAAGACATGGTCAATTTGGCTATACATATTGTAGACCCTTCAGTGAAAGGAATACTCTCGGCCTTTTGGATTAAGTAATTCCAGAGGTCTACTATTTTCATGTTATCAATGTATGTTTTCATCAGGTTACCAGATTTCGATGAGGTTACTTTTTGAACGTTTGCTTTATCCAAAAGGGTCTCAAAAACAAAATTGAGCTCAGATCCAATTATTAGGTTGGTGCTTGAAATATTTGGTATTAAACTTAAAACTTTCCTAAAAAATTCAGTGTCATCATAATTTGACCCAAAAATATTCAATAGTGTTAAATGGACAGAATGCAATTCTCCCTGGACCATCACGTAGCGTCCATTCTTGTCTGATTTTGTTGATAAATGTTTAAAAGCCACTCCATTTCAAATCAAGATTGCTGTTCCTTTAGCTCTGAATGAGAATTTTGAGTGGCATATTTGACTTCTCGCCTATATCTCAATTTCCCATGCTCATCGTTTATCAAATATAGCTCCTGCAGTTCTCTTATACCTAGCCACTCCTTTGCACATCCGTTCTCCTCTGCACTATTGTATTCCAGTGTTATTGTTATTGTATAGTGACTTGTTTACTGCCCATTTTGCACATCTGGTTAGCTGCTCCTCTTGCACTCTTTGCACTACTGTATAATAATAATAATAATAATTTTCTTTGTATTGTCATTCTTTGTAAAGAACGAAATGTCCTGACCCGTTGTAGCTATAATTATTTAGCATATTATTAGTACTTCAATACTCTAACGCAGTACAACATTTATTTATATCTGTACATTCAAGGAAACTGTGCGGGTCAGATGTATCAACATTTTCTTATGTATACACGTGTACAAGAATGACAATAAAGTATATCTGAATCTGCAGGAATATTATATCCGCCTGTAGGTTTTTCAATGTTGGTGTTATGAGTGCACTGCAGGAAAGAGGTCTAAATCTAGTGAAAGCTAGACCTATTGTTGGTGATAGGAATGAGTGGGTTGTTTGGGCGCGTTCTAAGTGTATGATGTGGCAGGGGTAAACCAGTGAAAGCTGTCGGGCCCTGCTGTTGAACAAAAGAGTGTGTTGTGTCACCCTGACCCGAGTGACATGGCCGCTTTCTTGTGTCCCGTTTCATCTGGAGGGACGAAAGCATGACCAACTTAGGTGCCGAGGTGCCTAACTTGTTTGGGCATTTGGATTGGCTATGGTCCAAAAATTGTATGTGGGTTTTTTTTTTGATATTTTTTCCCTTTTATTTTCTTTGTTGTTGTATGTGTTTGTCTTGCTGTCGGTCACCCCTCTTGAGGCATATGACCAAGGTAGATAGATAGGTTTTTCAAATGGGAAAGCACCTTACCTCTTTTTGTTTGATTGTTGATACCATTGACATTCCATGAACAAAACAAGACTTATCCTGCATCAACGAATTGAAGAAAGGTTATTGATATCCGGGTTCTATGGCCCACCCTATATGGACTGAACATTAAGTAGCGCTCTATTCCACCCCATACCCCTTTAAGACCTAAGCTAAGAAATAGAAAACAAAATAAATACAAAGAACCTGAAAAAACATGATTGGCAGAATCTTAATCATTGCTTCCTATAGAAACCTGTCTTTAACCCTATCGCTTAGGGGGAGACTCCCAGTACAAATGAAAAGTTTGTCATTAAAGATAAATGAAAAATCTTATGGTTCAGGCCCACCTTCCCATAAACCACAGGCTCTTATTAATCCTTTTGTATAATAACTAAGCATTCTCAACCCCTCACTGCACACAAAGTCACGTGCAGTGTTTCAAGACGGGCATAGCCACAAAAAGAAAAAGATACATAAATATATATCTAAATATATATAGTCATCATTAATGCCAAATATGTATGTGCATGTATGTATGTTTATATATTATATATATACATGCACAAACATATACACACACAAGCTGCATCAGAATTTAAAAAGGAGGTAGTCAACTTGACAGAGAGCCCATGTGCATGTCTTTTCTCAATGTTCGAAGTCTTACTTACGCCACACTGAGTCTGTTGAAAACGATGGGGAGAGAAACAACAGGAAATAAATCCTGTCAATTAAACATATTTATCCAGTTGGAAAGTGTTGGTCATAGAATATTGGGCTGCTTCTGCTTACTTAAAGAGGTAAGTATGATCCCCATGCTCCACCCGAAGCAACGCAGGGTGGACGAGGTAACATTTAATCTTCCTCTGGTACGGTCGGGATTTCACCTCTCTAAAGGAGGTGCGTTGCTTGGAAGTATATTGGCTGTCATCTGTTAAAAAACGGACCTACACTCCGTGACATGAATTGTGTAGCATTTTGTCCACCCGCCTCTAGGTACTTCTCGTCGATATTGGTCACCCTCAAGTTGAATCTCCTTCCACGGTCCTCAGCGTCAACACCGTGCTCGCGCAGTGTTTTATTTTCCGGCATTAAGCACCTCACAGGTTGCCTCCAAAGACGCTATCTTTTCGCTGTAAGAGTTAAGCCCTTTCTCGAGGTGCTTGATGCGCTTCTCGTGATCCACTTGGTTATGCCTTTTGGATTGAATGCAAACATTGAGAGGGCTTTCATAGAATCGTCTTTCTTGTCATTGATAACAAAGTAGTGTACATGACAACACAGTTCTGCCTGGCACTCCAATTAAACATGAAATAAGACTTTTGGGAGGAAAAAAACCAAAACACCATATTCCTGTAAAGCGTTTTATAGTCATTTAAATTATTTTTGCAAATATGCCTGAAGGATTTTTGTTGTGATGCATTTGCTGTTAAAAAATACATTTTTCTTGTGTGTAGAGATTTTACAAAACCTTTTGTGTCTTGTGTCCTGCAGACATCAGTTAAGAGCATCTTCTTCCTTGGCAACAGGAGACAAAGTTGTCTGGCATCAAAAAAGAGGAAAATGAGATTTTAGAGACAGTTGACGTCAAAAAGGAGGATGAAGTTTTGGAGTTTGATCATGATGAAATGGAAGAGGACAAATTTGAGCCTATTGTAATTAAAAAGGAGGAAGATTTGAGAGAGTTTCCTGTGATTGAGGCCTGTTTAACCCCGAAACAAGAAGACGGAAATGAAAAGAACAAGGAGAAAATGTCTCAAGGCACAATCTCCTGTCAACATGTTACAACTGTTGATGACAATACATCAAACTCAGCAAAAAATATTAGCAACAAACAGTCAGAAGGTGATAATACTTATCACAAATTTTTGCACTGTGGGAAAACATTTCGATCCAAATCTTATTTGAATTCACATGTCATTTTACATGCGGGTGACAAATATTTTGCCTGCTCAGTTTGTGGTCTAAACTTTACCCGCAAATCACACTTACTAATTCACGTCAGAACCCACACAGGTGAAAAACCTTTTGCCTGCTCAGTTTGCGGTCAAAGATTCAGCCGGAAATCAGACTTAAAAATCCACACAAGAACCCACACTGGTGAAAAACCCTTTCTATGCTCAGTTTGTGGTCAAAAATTCAGCCTGAAATCCAACTTAAAAATCCACACGAGAACCCACACTGGTGAAAAACCCTTTGCTTGCTCAGTATGTGGTAAAAAATTCACCCACAAATCCCACTTAAAAAGGCACACAAGAACACACACTGGTGAAAAACCTTTTGCCTGCTCAGTTTGCAGTAAAACATTTTCAGATGGTGGGGATTTAATGAGACACACAAGAAGCCACACTGGTGAAAAATCATTTGCCTGTTTAGTATGTGGTCAAAATTTCACAGAGAGTGAGAGCTTAAAAAGACACGCAAGAATCCATACTGGTGAGAAACCCTTTGCATGCTCAGTTTGTGGTCAAACATTTACCCAGAGAGGTACCTTAAAAATCCACACAACAATCCACACCAGTGAAAAACATTATATTTGCTCTGTTTGCGGTCAAAGATTCCGCCATAAAGGAAGCTTGAAAAGACACCTAAAAACCCACTGTGATAAGAAACAATATTCTTGTTCAGTTTGTGGTCAAACAATCTCTACTCAAGTCAAAGTTCAGGATCACAAGTGTGTTGGTGAGAACAGCAGTCATCTCTCTGTTTGATATGAGCTCATTGTTTGCATTTAAAAAAACACTGAATTAATTCATTTGTCTACTCTTGACTTGAGTGATGTGTATAAACTCAGCCCTTTTTATTGTTGTTCTCGTTATGAAAATGTTTTTTTTTTTTAATGCACAAGTCTTGCAGCTTGTTTCCTTTTTCGATTCATTAAATGAAACTAAATGATGAATATCAATACAGTAATTACTATGATATAGTATACATTTCCTGTTGACTTAAACTAGTTAGCCTCTTTACAGGGTGGTTGTGTCACCCTGACCCGAGTGACATGGCCGCTTTCTTGTGGAAAAATAATTATTCCAGGTTAACTGAATTAGCGCATCTTGATCTAGTCTGGCTTTATAGGTTGCACGTTTGCCAAGTCAGGGTGAAAAGAAGCAGCTATCTCAAGCCACCTTTATATCTCATCTCATCTCATTAGCTGCACCGCTTATCCTCAGTAGGGTCGCGGGGCCACCTTTATATAGTTGGGATAAATGTATGTTGCGAAAAATGCACTGACACCTCAAATACAAACCCCTGGATGCATTTTAGAATCACGCATCTGAAAATGGAAAAGTGTACCCCATGGTCTTTTCCAGTCGCTGAACATCAATTCCTGATAGTGAGGATGAATTCAAACAAGATAAGAATTATATCCCTGTTTAATCCCTCATATATATCTTGGTTCAATCCCTTGTATGGGTTTTGTGCAATACCCCATCCCCCGTTTAAAAAAAATCTCATTCTCATTGTATGACTTTACCATTTATAAATATATCTTTAATCAAAGCATACTTATACTAGGATTTCATTATTTGCATCACATGTAAGCATATTTGAAATGTGAATTTGTTGGTGGATATTTTTTGTACATTGTTCTATAGACGAGTTGTTTTTTTTTCTACAGAATGCGATTTTCAGTGATTCAAAAACGTCATAAATTTAGATTTGATCAATAATCAAAGCATCTTAAGTTAATTCCAAGTGTCCAAAGTTTTAAGGAGACAAGAGATGAACTATCTTTTCCCATCAGCCCTTGTTGGGTTTCTATTTCACTGATCTCATCCTCTTTTTTTGTATTGATCTGACTGCATTTGATTTGGTCTCGTTAAACTGTGATTCTGTCATTTATGTTTTTATTTTTTGCAATTTGTAAATAACGTATGGTGTCTGCTGTGTGATTGTCATGAAAGTATTCAGACTTGAGTCATTATGTCGCTGTCTCATCAACAAATAGAAACCATTTCTTTACTTTTATTTACAATAAATAGTTGCTTTCATCACTGTCTTGTCTTTTTTTCTTAGATTGAACTGTAATATTGTCATTTAAGTTTTTGTGATCATCTTGTGAAATAACGATAAGAAACATCAACCCTGCGTGTGGCAACCAAGTCATTACAAACATGTCCAAAACCTGATATCCGGTAACACTAGTTCTTCAAATGCTAATGAAGTGACCACTGCACTATTTGAAGGGTTGCACAGCTCACACACGTTAGTTGTTTTTTTCAACAACTATTACATGAGATTTCTTGTCTTTTTAAAAGAGTATCTTTTGTGACATAATACTAACATTTTATGGATTTTTTTTAGTTGGTTGCACAATACATAATTGTATTTAATCACGTTTTTAGTGGAAGTATGCTGTTGGCAAAGATATTGACTAAGACCCAATCCCATTCCTCTCACTTGGCCCTGAGAACCCTCCAGTGAGGTCCCTCCATAGGGAAGTCCCCTCAGTGAGTGGAGTTCAAAGTGAAGATTGTCCCATAAGAAATTGGACGGGACTTGCAAGGTTCCACCCCAGTCCAGTTGATGGCCGTAACACGAATTGGCTGGTTACAAAAAAAAATCTTCCTCAGCCCATCCCGATTTGGGAATATCTGCTCCAATTTGCAAAAGCAAGGTCACAATAATTGAATAAATATGAACATTCTTGTACCAGTGAAGCTTTTGGGATTGCGTCATCCGGACAAGGCCAAGCTGATTGAAAAGGTGTCACGAAAATGGGAGAAGAGGACGAAGAATCTTCAACCGGCGTGGCCACAAGGGGGTACGTTTGATGCATACACTTGTGGCGTCAAGGAGGTGAGAATCATGGACTACAAGTCTGGCAAAGATAGCAAGAAACGACGGGAGAAGAGGAATACTGAAGAGGACATTTTGAAGCTGTTAAAGACTTAAGGAGTGCATTATAAGGAGAAAATTAGGGAAGGACTGAGTCGACTAAAAGATAAATCATTGAACGCTGATACGACAACTGGATCGGCTGGGTTGTATCCAACTTTGGTCGGAACAATGAAAATAAATGGGGATTTCAAATATGATGGAGAAGGAGACGAGATGAGATCGCCAACACGAAACCTGGGAAACGCGCCAACAAGTCCTCAACATCATCCTATCCTGAAGCATTGTAGCACGGGGAGAAAGTTTGACGGAGCAGAATGTAAAGAACCGCTTGACTGCTATGCAGGTGCCCGGCAAACCATCCGGAACTTGGAAGAAGAACGGCAAGGGGCGATTCGCGCTACAATTCAAAAATTGGAGGAAGAACTGGACAGTCTTCACACAAGAACTGAGGCAGGAAGGAACAGCGAAAGACCTGGACCGTCAACGAGTGCAACCGGAATTTATGACCTAAGATATAGGCCAAATATCCGGCCGCCGGAGAGATATACAGACCCTGGTCAGTTTCCGATTCTAACCAAGGGAAACAAAGGTCAGTACATCCCTTGGCAGACGCTCGACCTTGCTGGACTGATTTCCCGACTGCCAGACATACATGAAGGTGCTGGGAAGTGGATTCGACGGTTTGTTGAAGAGACTATTGGCAAGCTGCTGGCCATCGGCGATATCAAGTCAGTATTGGCGCAATGTGTAGGTGCTTCAGCGATGGAGAATCTTTTGCGTCACAGCAACAATGGATGGATGGTCGATGTGATGGCGGATGGAACTGAATTTAACGCCTACCGTGCAGTAGTGTGGAGAGCACTACGGGATGAATACCCTGCCAAGATCGACCCTAAGGCATTAAAAGGTGAAACTCTCTGCGAAACTGAGAACCCAGCTTCATACATCGGCAGGCAGCTCAAACGATTGAAGCAGGAAACAGAGGAAGAAGTGGAGAACAGCCCTATACTTTCGACTCTGTTCCGCAATGCAGTCATCGGAGCCCTGCCAATACGAGTTCAGAGTAAGCTGGAAGATGTCGTAGGGTTAACCTCAATGCCATACAGGAAGTTCCGCGACCATGTTGTCCACGCTATTGAAAAATTCAGAAAGGATCAACAAAGGCAACAGGACTTAGAAAGAGCTGAACAACGGAAACTCACTCAGATGCAGCTCTCTGACCTGCAAAATTAAATTGAAGACTCAAGCACCTGTACTTGACCAACCCTTCCAAACAAGCATGACGGCGCCGCCTATCGTCTATTACCATACCAGAGGCGACACAAGCTGGTACTACCCGTGGTAAAAAAGGACTTTGGAGATCACATGAAAGACTGATTATTGCTCCAGTGTCACTGCTGACTATGTTGATATCAGAAGCGGACAATATAGATCATTGTGCAAGGGGGGAGGTTGTAAAAAAGCTGAAAAAACAAGGTTACTGGTCTCCATATTTACAGGCCACTGTAGACAAAGTGCTCAACCAGTATGAAATCTGTGCAGAGAATAATATCATAAAATGTAGCAGTTCCATCAAAAGATCTAGGTGCGGAAACAGTAATTAAGTTTTTGATCAGAGATGTTATTCCGCGATTTGGTATACCGTCAGAAATGAGCTCAGATAACGGTGCGGCATTTGTTCAAAAGGTTGTGAAGGGCATCCCACAAAAAATTACACATCAAACAACGATTGGGTGCGGTGTATCACCCACAAAGTCAGGGGATGGTGGAAAGAGTAAATGGAACATTAAAATCAAAGATAAACAAGATCTGTGCGAGTACTAAGCTCAACTGGGTGGATGCGCTACCGTTAGCGCTGATGAGTTATCGCATGCAAACTCATCAATGACACATTTAACACCGCATGAAATGCTAACAGGCAGACCAATGCCAGCGCCGGATCTGAGAGGTCCCTATAAGCTTGAGCAACTGCAAACTGAACTGAGAGACCATATGAGACAATTGACGGCTGTCCAGAAGGCCATCTACCTGCAGGTGAAGAGACAAGAGTCCAAGGTCGAACAACCATTCAAGAAGACGGTGGTCCCAGGGGATCTCGTGTACATCAAGGTGTTTCGACGTGAGGGACCATACACCGTCGTGAGGGCAATGCGACCGCAGTCCAGGTCGAGGGCAGCTCAACCTGGTATTATCTGAACCACTGTACCAAGGCTCACGCTGCCACCGTCAATGAGACCAACCAAGATCAATAGGGCAGTAACGTTAAATTAGGAAAACAAGATGTGTATGATAAAGTTGTGTGTGGTAATAAGTTGTCTGATATGGTTGTTACTAGGAGCAGAGCTCGAGAAATCGCAGCGACGGATGGAAATCCCGGGTCCGGAAGTGCAGCCGGAGAATCGAACAGCGGCGCTGCAGTTGCAGACCTTGACGCATCAAAGAGACAGCAGCCTGGTCAAGTGTGACACTACGGCAAATGCAGATAAAACCCCCTTCCCCAACCTCAAATTCCAGCATTGTCAGTCAGATAACATATCTATGTGATTGACTTAAAACACAGTATTCACTTCATATGTCATTCATCTACTCCCTTTCACCGTGACAGTCCGTAATTTCCGGAATGGAAATTGCCCATCCAGATCATGGCCGTACCCCCAACCTACGCTGACCTTGGAAAGTCTGCTCGGTATGTTTTCACTAAGGGATACGGCTTCGGGCTTATCAAGCTGGACTTAAAAACAAAGTCTGAGAATGGACTGGAATTCACCAGCACGGGCTCAGCCAACACGGAGACCAGCAAGGTGGCTGGCTCTCTGGAAACCAAGTACAAGTGGTCTGAGCACGGACTTACCTTCACAGAGAAGTGGAACACTGACAACACGCTGGGCACTGAAATCACGATTGAGGATCAGTTGGCCAAGGGTCTCAAGCTGACATTTAACTCCTCCTTTTCACCAAACACTGGCAAAAAAGGGGGCAAGCTGAAGACTGGCTACAAGTGCGACCACATCAACCTCGGCTGTGACGTCAACTATGACATCAATGGCGCAGCTGTGCACGGCGCTGGCGTGGTGGGCTTCGAGGGCTGGCTGGCCTGCTACCAGGTGACATTTGAGGCCGGCCGCAACCGAATCACCCAAAGCAACTTTGCTGTTGGCTACAAGACGGACGAGTTCCAGCTTCATACCAATAAAAATGATGGCACCGAGTTTGGGGGCTCCATTTACCAAAAGGTGTATAATCAGCTGGAGACGGCCGTCAATCTGGCTTGAACTGCCGGCAACAGCAACACTCGCTTTAGCATCGCCGCTAAGTACCAGATTGACCCAGACGCGTCCTTCTCTGCAAAGGTGAACAACTCCAGTCTCATAGGCCTAGGATAAACTCAGACTCTAAAGCCAGGCATCAAGCTGACGCTGTCCGCCCTCCTCGATGGCAAGAACATCAATGCCGGTGGCCACAAGCTGGGTTTTGGACTTGAGTTCCAGGCGTAAAGGTTTATGTGGAACTTTTCACTGATGCCTCCTCAAGCCCACACCCAGAATTCACATTTAGATGAAAAGTAATGAAGCCCTCACAACGCCTACTCCTTCCAATTCCTCTGTAGATATGTGCATCAGTTTGAGGAATGTCAATCCCCCGACCCAAGAGGTCTGCAGTGCCTCTCACAGTTAAAGGACCACGTTTAAGGGAATATGTTTTGACATTGTTTGATCATTTTCTGACATTGCAAAACAGAATTCTGACCAAACGTTGAATACTCTACATTCCTCCCTTTGTCTTTATCACGGTTATTGGGGGCGTGATCCCACAGACACCTTTGGAAAACTTTGGGCGTTTGCTGAAGATGACACCTGATTGTCGTTGTGTCGGTAGGTGACATTGGGCCTACAGTCCCTTCTTGGTTCCACAAGAAATTATTTTTCTTGAGTCTTGGGTCCTTGGTGGCCTGGATGAGATTGGTCAGGTGGGAGAAGTTGTCACATCATCGTAGGTCCCAAATCATCAGTTACATCGTCATAGTTACCCAAGTATGGATTAGTATGACCCACACCACTTATTTGTCACACAAAATTTCAGGTTTGGGTGCTTTTCCAAAAACAATTTAAAAAAAGCCCATTAAATTAAAAATAAAAATAAAGCAATACTATTGCACTAAGTATGGGCAGAACAATTCAGTGCAGTTTTTCTCAGTCTTTTGACACAAGCTGGTGGTGCGACAAAACAAGAGAAAAAAACGAATTTTGGTTGAGTTTAAGCGAATTCGGTTTGGATTTTGCTTATCTTTACAAATGTTCGCTAAGAAAAAAATGCTTGTTTAGATGCGCACTGCTGATGGCAATGGGAAAATCTGATTCCCCAGTGGGTTTTCAGGGCTTTTTACCCCAAACTACAAATATTATAAAAAGGACATCGGACATAGCAGCCTGAAGCAGGTGTGTCACCAAACACTTTGGGTCATGAGAGATTTGCCAAGTTAGAGTAAAGTCATTGTATACTTACTGGAATATTTTGCCAGCACATTTGTATTATTGGTGACGTCCTCAGCAACAGCAAACCACATTTGTCAGGCATCAGGTGCCCGGAAATATTGTAAGGTCTGGCTGTGTCAACCGAACTTTTCGAACATGGGTTTCGTCTCATGGTCTCATCCTCAAGTTTTGAGGATCTACTCCCCCTTTTTGGCTCTAGGGTTTGGACTCAGAAAAACTGATTATAAACCACCAAGCCACACAGAGAAACACCCATGAAACGTACCCGCGTTATTTAAAGAGAGGGCTCGCTTTCCCGTGCCAACGGCAACCAGACTGACTTGTATGAGTGGAAGGCAACCTTTCTTTTGTACGGGTGGGCGGCTATGTTACGAACTTACCCAGGGACTGGTCTGGTATGCTCTCACGACCTTCAATCGAAACGTTGGGTAGCTTTTAATTTTTTTAATTGGGGAAATGTCGTTGATTTTGCTAATTCTTTATTGGCAAGTTATATATTTGTCGTGTTCATTGTCAGCCTACAAAACGGAATTCTGAGCATTACGTTGAATAATCTACACTGGTAAAATAAATTGTATTTGCTCAGTTTGTGATAAAAACAAAATGAGTTATAAAGTAAGCTTTAAAGACACTCAAGAACTCACACTGATGAAAAACTGTTTTCTTGTTCAGTTTGCAGTCAGATTATCTAGTTAATTAAAAACTCGGGGTCACAAGTGATAGTGAGACCAGCAGTCATCACTCTGCTTGATATGAGCTTACAGTTTGCACTGAATGAACACATTTGTGTACTTTTGACGTCAGTGATATGTATTAGCTTATCCTTTTTTAGGAGGCCAACATGTGTGGAGGAGAGGCCGACGGGAGCCTCGGTCAGATCGGCCCCAACTTTTCCCGGAAACCCCATTCGAGGCACAGCAATTATCATGGCAGGCGAGTCCATGGGCCGAATGGGCGGGAAATACGACAGCACGGCAGGAGGAGAGCCCCCGGGAGGCGGGGCCGTTGCCGACGGCCGACGCGACAGGAGCTCAGTCATCAGAGCTAATTGCTCCTGCTGGCCCTGCTTGTTCTGTAGATTTCGCTGGAACAGCAGTTGAAGGGCGGTGACGTCACTGGACAATTGCCAGACCCCACCCCCTGTCCGGTGCAACTGCTGCAGAGCGTAGGGAGTTTCCAGCTCTCCCCAATCCGCGATTGTGTGAGCGTTCGCTGGGTCCATTTTGTGGTCGGTCCATACTGTCATGAACCAGAACAGGAAACAGGACCCACTCGAGTAACGTTACTTACAGTTTTATTGGGGGGAAAAAGATAGGAGAGCACACTCGATCCGGAGATCGATGGTCGCGGGGAGTAGGTTGCTCAGCCGCAAAAGTGGGACTTCCGTGGCGAGGGAACGGAAAAGTCGAAATCAAAACAGATCGTGGCGGGAGAAAATCAAGCACAAAAACACAGAAAAAACGGAGATTTGCAGACGGACCGACGAAAGTCTACAGACAGGACAGCGTTTAAGTATTGACAGGGAGCCAATCTGTCAACAAGCTTCAGCTGGCGCCCAAGGGCGCGACCAATTGGGCGCCATGGCGACCGTGACAAGAGCTAGCGCCACATGGCGGGGGCCAGTTGGGCGCCATGACAACCATGACAGATTGATTATATGAAATTGATGACTAACAGTATTTCCCACAATATGTCCTCAGTATGTTCCACTATTGTCTTATCTTTTGGACTACTTTTCAAGCATCTCTTGCATGCACATGTAAATATATGTTAGATCTTATGGAGTTGGCCTAATCAAGACAGCCCCTTTACCCAAAATTTGAATATAGAATATCAAGGCTTGATTGAGTTTGCCTTAATGGGCACGTTTGCCGGAGTCAGGATGAAAAAGCCCAGCTATGTCAAGCCTGCTGTAGAAGTTGGGATAAATGCGTATTTACCAAATCCTCAAATAGACCTCCAAGATCTATCTTAGAATCATGGATCAGAAAAGATAAAAGATTAACTTTCATCTTGGTTTCGTCCAATACCCCCCATGGTTTTAAAAATGTTTTTGAATATGATTGTTATTGTATGAATCTGCAATATATGTATTTTATACCTGTATTGAAAGCTTGCCTTTTATGTGGATTTCATTACCTAGAATCACATGTAAGCATATTAGAATTGCAAATTTGTGACAAATATTATTTGACGATAGTTATGTCGATAAGATTGATTTTAAACTGAATGTGCTTTCGCTGTGATTGAACAAGTTGGTTTTGTTTTGTTTTTAAAACTTACCCTTTGTCTAAAGTATCAAAGTGTGAAGTGGGGCACAGGAAAAACTTGAGCTGTTGTTTTGGGGTTTTGATTATTTTTTTGTCTCTATATGACTGCAATTGTATTTTTTAAACAAGATGTCTTTTGTCTTATATTAATTTGGGATTATGTCTTCAAATTTTGATTTTTTTTTTGCAATGTATAACTATTGTGCATGGGCTAAGCAGTGTGATTGCCGCCTTCACATTAGCAAATCCAAACCTTTTATTCACTTTTGTTTACAAAAAATAGTTAGCAATTGTAGCTTTTGTGACCTTTTTGTCTTTGTTCTTAGATTAATCTAAATTTTTGTCATTGCATTTTTTTTGTCTTATTTCAAGAGTTTGTAGTTTGAACTGCTTAAGCGAGTTTAATTATTTGAAACCCTTCCAGCATATATTTGAAACTAATTGTTTCCCACTTAACAATTTCCTGAAGTTTTCAAGATTACTTATTTACAGTTTCAGGGTTAGTGGAACAAAATCTACATTTAAACCTCAATGTCTTTGCTAGACATTTTAATGTATGCACTTTGGCTGGGTATATCCCATGAATTATTCCAAAACTAGGTTTCTTGTACTTTGTTTCTTAATAAATAGCAATTGGGTAACAACCAGCTTTTTTCCCGTCAATCAATAGAACATACTTTTTCGAAAAAGACATGGCATATGGAACTGGCACATTTTCCTTTTTACACACTGATCTGATAAGTCTTTTCCTGTGATAATGATTGTTGGACAAGCACATTTTCCCAAACAGTGATGTCCACAGATGGTTTAAAAAATTGCTGGCATCCTTCACCAATTGAATATTTGAATAACATGCAGATGCCCAGAGGGATTGCTGAAACAACGTATACATAGTCACAAGGTGAAATAGGAAAATTGGATATTTCAATGAATTCTACAATATAGATTTCCATTCCGATCAAATAATTGAGAAGATTTGGAAAACACCAGCAAAAGTCATTGAGAAAGCTGCAAAACCAAGGTCTTGTATCATCCAAACCAAACACGGAACTGTTGCTCGGAAAAAACTTGAGCGCCCACAGAAAATGCCTAAGTCAGCTTTCCTGGGTGCTGAACAAGAGACTATTGGTGGCAGTGATTCTGCTATTGTTGTCAATGACACAACTACTAGTTTCTTATTCTTCTTAGACTTCCTCTTCTTCTTTCTGCTGCTTTCACACATGCTTGAAGGAGGGGAGGCCTTGCTAGCTTAGGCCGCCTGGGTACAATGAGGAAGAAGGCTGAACGCCACAGCCTCATCTCCCCAGCCTGGAACATGGCAAAACCAAACCATGGTTCTCCTTTTCCCTATAATTCGTCTGTGGGATGCAAAAAATATTATACAGAGTTTTCTGAGGAGGGTTTTAATTTCCCGCCATGCGGCTAATCCCCAAGACCTTTTTATTCCTTCCCCTCACGTGCTGCTTTGTCTGACCTAAAGGTAGGACAGAAATAATTTTACAATAAACCGTTTGATTGCTGTGCAAATAACATTTCATTTCTAACATGCTATTAAAAACAGCCCATTCATTTAAATGAGTTGATAATCTTTACGGGTTGATGGAACAGTAATTTCATTATTTCGTCCGAATTTCTTCCCTCACTCATGTTTTCTAATACTGCAAGGGCTTTTGTGTCAACAATGTCTTTTTATTCTTTCGTTTGATTCAGTTATTTGTGTGTCGCTACTATTTTCTTTTTGAAATTATTAATCAATATCCATATCAATGAACTGAAAAATGATTAGTCCAAGCTAAAATTGAAATGTATTTACAGTATTGCTACCTTCATGAAAAAATGCGAAATACAATATGAGGCTAGGTCAATTTAATTTGGGTGGGAATCCTGCTGGCCAAACCGGTAACCACCAAATTACATTCTGAATGAAATAAACATAATATAAGCTATTCCTACAGCTATTAGAGCACCCAATAGGTTTTCAACATGCTAAAACATCTCATCTCATCTCATCAGCCGTACCGCTTATCCTCCTCAGGGTCGCGGGGGGGCTGGAGCCCATCCCAGCTATCTCCGGGCAGTGGGCAGGGGACACCCTGAACTGGTTGCCAGCCAATCGCAGGGCACACAGGGACAGACAACTCATTCACTCATTCACACCTAGGGACAATTTGGACCGGTCAATTCACCTGAAATGGAACGTGGGAGGAAACCGGAGTGCCCGGAGGAAACCCACGCAAGCACGGGGAGAACATACAAACTCCGCACAGAAAGTCTGGAGCCGGATTTGAACCCACGACAGGTTCCCATGACATGAACTGTGCCGCACAAGCGCTAACCACTGCGCCGCCGTGCTGCCCATGCTAAAACATATTGTCTGAAAAGGAAGATTTTTGGTGATTGGTTTGTTTTTCCTTGATAATTTTTTTATTTAACTTAAAGGGACATTCTGTAATAGTTTGTACCTTCTATTGGAACAAAAAACAACTTTCATTTAGTAAAATACATTGGTATGAATACTATTCAAAACTACATGAACCATCATACCAACGTTAAGTTTTCTAAGAAATCATAGGTCGATAAATTCGTATTTATTTTACTTTGTGGCACCCCTGTCTTGTTGACGTGAAAGCGGTTATTTTTTATGAAAGCTGCCTGTGGCAGTTGGCAGATTTGGTTAAACTACCATATAATAAATGTCCAAAAGTCTCCAGCACAGAAGAAATTTGTGACAACATTGCCCTTTTTGAAGTGTCCATCATTACAAGAAGTTTTGGGATACCCTGCCCAAGCTGAAATTTGGAACGCTTGCTGGGGATTTTCTTCTATATATATTTTTGTCTGGAAACAACTACGCCAAGGTAGCACTGCTGTTCAAATACACAAAAATAGGAATGGAAAACAGAATCACCTTTTTCACCATACAAAACACATACTGTGTTGATGCCCTCAAAGAGTTTTCCTACCAACTTGTCCGGCCCCCCTGGGGGGAGTTGTCAAGTCAACCTTTGCTACACATATGGGAAATAAAGCCAACCCTCATGCCCAGTAGCTGCCAGATAATTAAATCAATGTAATTAAAGAGAAACACAGTTCAGTATTCATTTCACATGTTTGACTTTGATCATTTTCTGACATTGCAAGAGGTTAATTTGTGTAAGTTCCACTCTTGCGTGAAAGCAGTGTTTCATCAATGTATTCCAGCTGGAGTAGGGAGAGAGAAAAAGAGGGAGAGGAAGGTGGATGCAAAGGTGGGGGTTGGGACGGGGCTAGCTTGTCTGCCTGAACGAACAATGGTGTCCCAAAGTAAAGTCTTCTACAGCATGATTTTTTTTTAATTGCCTGAAAGGTACTTTTAACGGCGACGTCTGCGGCACAGTTCTGAGGTCATGGGTTCAAATCCAGCTACCAGCCCTCCTGTGCAGAGTTTGCCTGTTCTCCCCATCCTGGTTCGGGATTCCTCCGGGCACTCTGACTTCCTCCCACATTCCAAAAACATGCACTTGAGCCCAAATTGTCCTTAGATGTGAATGAGTTGTCTGTCTGTGTGTGCCCTCGGACTGGCTGGCAACCATTTCATGGTGTTCCTTGCCCACTACCCGAAGATAGCTGGGATGGGCTCCAGCACACCCGCAACCCTACTGAGGATAAGCGGTGCAGATGATGGATGGAAGGATAGATGCATTATTTTAACAGAAACCCTTCGTATCACCTCCAACCAGACAGTCGGAAAAAGACAGGACAAAACAAAATATGTGGTGGGCATCAATTTTGAATAGAAGTGTGTCTTAAGTCTAGATTTAAAATCTTCCACTGAGGTTGCCGATCTTATCTCTGGAGGCAGAGCATTCCATAGCACCGGGGCCCGGGTGGAGAACGCTCTCGAGCGTGCAGACTTCTTGCTCTCGGAGTCACAAGACCGGCATTTTCTGAGCGGAAGCTCCGTGCAGGAACATGGGGGAAATTAAATCAGAGAGATAAGAGGGTACAACTCCATGCAAACATTTGTATTTTAATAAGAGAACCTTCAAGTCACATCTTAAGTGGACTGGGAGCCAGTGCAAGTTGGCCAATACAGGAGTAATATGCTCAAACTTTTTGTCTTAGTCAAGAGTCTAGCTGCCGCATCCTGAACCAGCTGCAAACTTTTGATGCTTAGACATCGGGAGACCAAAAAGCAATACATTACAGTAATCAAGCCGAGAAGTAATAAACGCATGAATTAAAACCTCTGCATCTGATTGGGACAACATCGAGTGAATCTTCGCAATATTACGGAGGTGGCAGAAAGCTATTCTAGTATTATTTTTAATGTGTGACTGAAACAACAGATTAGGATCAAATATAACACCTATATTTTTGACCGAGCCACTATGGGTGATATTACATTTGTCTAGGTTTAGGGCAGTGTTTGAAAATAACTCACGACAATGAGTTGGACCAATAATCAACATTTCAGTTTTTTCTGGGTTAAGGCGCCAAAAAATAAAGTGACATCCATCTTTGAATCTCAGTAAAGCAAGCCTCCAGATTTTTACAACTTAACTGTCCAGTTGTCTCCAGTAGCATATACAGTTGAGTGTCATCTGCATAGCAATGGAAACTGATATACTTGCGGATAATGTCACCAAGCGGAAGCATATAAATACTAAAAAGAAGGGGGGCAAGTACAGAGCCCTGTGGAACGCCACGGGGACATTAGAGAGTTTAGAGGTCAGATTGCCGTAATTAACACATTGCATCCTGTCTGACAGGTAGGACCTAAACCGCAAGAGTACAGTTCCTGAGATACCAATGCATTCCAGACGAACAAATAATATGTTATGGTCCATACCCGAGGATAGCGATATATTATTAATATTTAAAAACGATGATCTTAAGATCCCAAACAGATCCTTCACCAGTGAAGCTGGAAACTGATCAAGCAGGCAAGTAGTTTGTTTGGCCCTACTGACCATCTGTTCAAGACTATCAAGGGACAAATTATTGAAACTGGAGAATGTTTCTGAACAACTGCCGACACGGTCCTTACCTAACACCTCTGCATCTTTGAGGTAGGACGAGGTTGCAGAGCGTTCGTTTAAGATTTCATTCCTGATGAGTTTAATCTTTTTATTTAAAAATTCCCTAAAGTCATTAGCAGAATAAGTAGAACTATTTGGGTTAAGTTGTTGTCTGGTAAGTTTCGCCATTGAGTCGAACAAAAAATTCGGATTATTTTCATGTTTAACAATAATCTTAGAGAAAAACGATGCTTTAGCTGAGGCAAGAGCGACTTTATATTTTAGCAAGCTGTCACACGAGGCCAGTCGGAAGACCTCCATATTTGTAGTGCGTCATTTTCATTCAAGTTTCCTGCGACCTTGTTTGAGTGACCTGGTTTCTTCGGTAAACCAAGGTGTATGCTTCTTAGGTCGAAATGTATGCCTTAGGGGCGCCACAGAATCAAGAACATTAACCAAAGCAATTTTTAAGTTGTTTGTAAGTGAGTCAACAGACCCAGTGTATGAAAGGAAGGCCGCAGTTACTGTAGGTAATAATTCTTTTAAAGCTAATGCCGTTGCAGGGCGGATATTGCGACTACTAAAGCCTAAATTTCCCTTATCACAGTAAACATTAAACAGCACCTCACACTTAACAAGATAATGATCAGAGATGGCATTAGGATACGGTAACAGTGTATCATTTGAGTCCACTACACCCCGGGTCTAGAGTGTTCCCATCTTTATGAGTGGGCACATTAACTATTTGATTAAAAGCAAATGCATCAATCAGTGACTTAAAAGCAATCGCAAGTGAATTTGATGCGGAGTTTATGTGTACATTAAAATCACCAATAATTACAACATTGTCCGCATAAGTTACTAAGTCTGTTAACAGTTCCGAAAATTAATCCAAAAAATTTTGATTATGGTCCAGGTGGGCGATACACAACAACTACATAAATTGGTGTTGACATCAAGGACCTCGTAACAAGTGCTTCAAACGTTTTAAAAACAGTAGGGGTACCAGGAGTAAATTTCAACTTACCTTCCGATATCAGAGCCGCCACCTTATTTGCATGGTCGTGGCAAGTGTGAACTCACAAAGTTAGGGGCAGAATCCTCATTTAACACTACAAACTTATTTGGTTTTAACCAGATCTCACAAAGGCCAATAAAGTTGAGATTGTGTTCATTAATAAGGTCATTGACAAGTAAAGATTTGGAGGCTAGTGATCTAATATTCAGAAGGCCAAGCTTCAGCACTGTGGACTGAGCTGAACCCTTTCCCGAGTTTTGAACCTTAATGGTAACCTTAGTGGTAACCTCCACAAGATTATACTGCTTGTCTTGTGCCTTGCATGGCGGCAGATGCGGCCCGAATTCCATACCATAGGGATATTGTTGACAGGTGGAGGAGCAGGATGACTAGTGGTAGAAACTAATGTTATTTCTTCTCCCTTCTCACCTAACAAGGGAGAATGAAATGAAATGATTTGCATTCATATAGCGCTTTTCAATGACTTCCCAAAGCGCTTTACAATGTGCTCCACATTTCCCAATAGCGGCCTTGCAGCCATGTAAGGCGCTAACCTGCTTATTGGGGGTATTAGGGGTTCAGTATCTTACCCAAGGACAATTCGACATGTAACACAGACGAGCCGGGATTCGAACTGGGATCCCTTGATCCCAAGACGAGCGCTCTACATCCTGAGCTACTGCCGCCCAGAATCAGAGGTAAGAAGCACAGAAGGAGATGTTATAGAAGAGTACAGATAAGGGTGTGTGGTGCAGGTAATTGAACGCTCTAAACTACAAAAACTATGTGAATTGCATGAATCTAGCATAGCGCTAGTTAGCTCCAGCAATACAGACTCCACACCCGTGGTTACAGGTTCACTAATCACCTGTGACCTGGCCTGCACTAGTGTACCCTGTCATGGAAGGCTTAAACAGTACTCTATATTTTTAAAAAGAGTGAGAGCACCTTCCAAGTCAGGGTGAAGGCCGTCGCTCCTCAGAAGGTCAGGTCAGCCCCAGAAAGCAGGCCAGTTATCCACATACCTAAATCCCTGCTGACTACAGAAACTTGCAAGCTAGCCGTTCAGCGAGACTATAAACCTCTCATCATTTTTTTCTGGGTTAAGGCGCAAAAAAAATTGAAATTTGAAGTTGAAGCATGTAAATACTAAAACTCCGCGGAAAGTTGAAATGAGACAATTTTGTTGCACATGTTAGGTTCGAGACTCGTCAGCAATTGTTGTGTTCTCATCAAAAATATAGATGGGGAAAAACGGCATGAAGTTTACATGACTTTACCGCTTGAACAATCTTTAACGGATTCAGCAGTTGATGATCGACCTATACATTGTATCACTACACGCCGTGCGCAGGGTGATAACTACAATATTATTACACAGAAAGTAGTTCCTTTGGAACATAAACAAAAGTCTAGGGTTAGAAGTGGAAGGGGGCCTACGGATCAGATTTTTGGAGTGAAACGTTTTTAGTGAAAGGAAGAGAGGTGTTTTATGCATTTATGGATTAAAAGAAAGCATATGACCGGAAAGATCGGGAAGCTTTGTGGCAAGTGTTTAAGATGTATGGGGTGGCAGGTTGCTGCGCGCTGTGCAAAGTTTGTATGAGGATAGTAGAGCTTGTGTGAAAGTGGGGAGTAAAGTTTTCGAGTGTTTTCCGGTAAGATTGGATTTGAGGCATGGGTGTGTCATGTCACCTTGGCCGTTACTGTATATTTGTATATGATTGGCGTGGTGCATGAGGTGCATGTAAGAGGAGGCATATCAAGTATTGTGGGTGAGTGTGGGTTGCATGTAAGTCAGATGTTATTTGAAGAAGACACTGCTTTGGTGGCTAACTCTGCAGCAGGACTGAGGGCTTTGGTAGTGAAGTTTATAGAGAGTGTGAGAGAAGAAAGCTTACCAAGGAGTAAGGTAATGAGGTATTCGAGAGGTGGTGAGGTAGGTGTATTAGATATTTTGTTAAATGATCTAGAGTTGCAAGAGGTAAATGGTTTTAAGTATGTAGGTTCATATGTGGCAGTATGTGGTGGTTTGGAGAAGGATGTGAGGAAGGCGGTTGGCGAAGGTGAAAGGACATTCTAATGTCTCACCGCGTTTTCTTTTCCAGGACCAGACCAAATATTCGGACTTTGAAAAAAGAGAAAGAAGCAATGCAGTTGAGGATATTTATGACAAAGTTTCAAATTAAGTTAAAATAAGAGTGCACAAGCGCCCTCCCACCAAGATATGGCCAGGAGTGCGCCCCTCCATGATTTCACAATGATTTTCACATGTTTCTGAAGGTCCCATCTATGGGTGGAGGCTGAGAAGTATCCAAGGGCATCTGGTGAGTTTTTGCACATCAGCTACTACCAGATTTAAAGTATGGGCACCACATGAGATAAAAAAAGCTCTTGAGTTCATTTTTTCCCTTCATGCGGCACTGTTGTCATAGGACTGTTCTCTGCAGTCCTCAAATGGAATGTTAAGTTCCTCTAGCTTTTGGAGGATTAGAGATGACAAATGTTCTGGTGACTGCTCTGCAACAAGAAAGCACAAGAAATGCTCCTCATGTCTTCTTGTGACACTATTCTGACTATGACAGAGAGCTTTTTCTCATAACTCACATCAGGTGTGCAATCGAAAATGATGAAAAATGTTTGGATATTTTTATCTCTTCCACCTAGTGGGTATAGGACTTTAGAACTGATGGAGTTTATCAGTTCATTTTGGATTATTTTGCGAAAATAATGCATGTTACTGAAAGCTCCACCCCACTGACATGTTGCTTCATCACTGGGTCAGATTTGGCCATAACCTTCACCTCTTTCAGAAAATTCCCATTGTCTGGTGGATTTTAATGTGTCTGTGGAACCCCTAAAAGCCATGTTTCTTTCAGCTTAAGACTAAATTATTGCCACCAATCGATTTAATACTTCACGCCACCTTTATCTCTAAACCTCCGCAAGTGCCATCTCTTGTCTATTTATTGTAAGCCCTTTCGCAACACTTACCTCCAAGTCCCCTTTCATGTTGCCATTTGAGCATTATGATCCTGGCTACCCTTGAGGACTTTGAGAAAGTGACTTCCATTTTTCCAGTCCATCTGTATTCAGTTTGTACTCTCTTTTAGCATAAAGTTTGCAGCAGAAGCAGTGCAAGCTATCATTGTTTTAAGAGTACATAAGCCAGCTTTTTCTGACTTTTTTTTCATTGACTAAGAGTCTGTTGAAGTATTCATGTTAACACCTTTGTCTAACTTTTTGTTTCGGGAACTTGAAATTGTTTCTTATTTGAAATGCACCATTGTGAACCAACTCTGTTTGTACCTTATCGGTCAGCGGAGATGGACTACTACTCGAGCAGATGACGGTCCAATTGATGCTGCTGTGTGTGTCAGTAGTTTGAGTAGCTGGGGTAGGGGCAACTGGAGGACGGGTGGATGTTGTTGCATCACTAGGTTGGGTAGCAGGATTGGAGAGAACTGGAGGAACGGTTGATGCTGCTGTCACTGCTCGGTTATGCTGCTGATGTGGAGGTGACGGGGGGATCTCCACTTGTGGGACTGAGGTATCTCAGCAGTGTATCTGAAGAGAGAAGAGGAGTATTTAACACCAATCTTATAACACATGAATTAAATAATAAAATAAAATTAAATAATATAAATGAAAACCATAAGAAATTTAAACCCCTCTATGCAGAGCAGAGTCAAGATTCGTTTCATACAAATGAATGGGCCAGTTGTGGAGTTTACCTAGTATCAGTCTGTCTTTCTGGAGTTGTTGAGGATTTTTTGGAAGAGTGTGTGTCATAATCCACAACTATTTATGATTGTTGCTTGCAAGCTAGAACAGGGCATGAAAACAAGAGATGTCCTGGGAAAGGTTTAGTGACTGGTCACCCGACGTAAAAAGTGACAGATAGCGCTGGCTATTTTTTGATTAACTAACTACTGGTTTGTTAAGCTGAATGGTATGTGAATAACCTTATATAACACTATCAATCTACTTCAGAAAAATAATATCGTGGTATCATCTTTACTGACTGCAACATTACCTCTGTGCTTGTTGGGTTTTTCCTCCTCTTTTTTTATTTTCTTCCTCTTCTGGGCACCAGACAGTTTGGGAAGTTTTGAGATGTTTCAGGTTGTCGCATCAAAACACGACCATCCTCCCCAAGTACTAGTAAAGTCTGATTATTCTGAGGGGGATGGGGGGAGGGGCATCTTGGGAAAGTAATATATCATCCATCCATCCATCCATCCATCCATCCATCCATCCATCCATTGTCTTCCGCTTATCCGAGGTCGGGTCGCGGGGGCAGCAGCGTCAAAAGGGAAGCCCAGACGTCCCTATCCCCAGCCACCTCTTCCAGCTCATCCGACGGGACCCCGAGGCGTTCCCAAGCCAGCCGAGAGACATAGGCTCTCCAACGTGTCCTGGGTAGCCCCCGGGGCCTCCTGCCGGTGGGACATGCCCAGAACACCTCCCAAGGGAGGCGTCCAGGAGGCATCCTTATTAGATGCCCGAGCCACCTCAACTGTCTCCTCTCAACGCGAAGGAGCAGTGGCTCTGCACCGAGTCCCTCCCGGATAACTGAGCTTCTCTCCTTATCTCTAAGGGCCCGGTCACACAGCCGTTTGCGGCTGAATCACGGCCAGAAATTTCTGCCTGTGAGGCGGACGCTATTGGACGCTTTGAGATCGCCATACAGACGAGATACAGCAGTGCTTAACACGCGGTCGGAAATTCACGCGCGGGTGGCGGCGCGAAAAAGTTTTGCGCTGCTCAATACTTTAGAGCGCGGGTACACAGCCTTTCACGGGCGTATCGAGGCTGAATCACGGCCAGAAATTTTGCAACGTTGAAAATGCCCGCCACAGCTGTGTTATTACCGATCGCCTGGAAGCTTATCACCTTTGCCGTCTCTCCAATAAACTGAGGAGACGGCTTTCGCGCTATGTTGCGCTGATTCATCTTTACAAGGTAAGTCCTCTCATTAAAAAAATGACGCGGTTGGTCAAATACAGTTAGGGTTAACGTACAACCCACGTTCACATAATACCCTATGTTTGTGTAGACATAAATGACAACCTACTTATTAGTATCTTAATGCCATTTTATGACATATAGTAGGGGTCTTTAATGTGTGACACAATGAAAAGTAACACAAAAACAGTCCACCTGACCCTTAAGCTGAAATAATATCATTACCAAACCTTCTATTTAGCACCCAAACACCTTTGTTTATAAGTAATTTAATTCAAAAGAATTGTCATTAGATATTAAAAAAAAAAGATAATTTCTACATTGTTTTCATGACGCATACGTCACAGTAAAAGCTGTCTCTTTCTTTTCTATGCCCACATTTATGTCCAAATTGTTTATCTTATCTATTGTGTTTCAGAGTGGCTGCCCCATAAGCGTGGACAGGTTGGACAGGAATGTTTTTATCCTGTGCTTATGGTTTGATGCGTCGTTGTGGAGTCAGAACTCATCCAGGACTTCAGGCTGAGCAAGAAGGCCTGCAGGAGCTGCTGAAGAGAGAACAGGACCATGGCTGGAGGTCCTGATCTACGTGTACTGGCTGGCCCACGGTCTGTCCTACCGTATGGTGTCACGGGTCTTCAGTGTTCCCAGGGCCACAAAACACAGAACTTTCCACAGTTAATATGGAATAAATTGCCCAAAAGCCATGTTTCAGGCTCTGGAAGTCAGACCCACATTTGCTTTTCTGCATTATGTTTTAACTATTAGTTATTACTGCAGCAGTCACTATTTGTCCTGAGTTCTACACAAGTTAATATTCATACTAGACCTGTGCGTCATGTGTATTTGGTATATTGTTTCTCTAAGTACAACTACTATTCATTAAATGTCTATATATTGAGTAACACCTTGGTGGTTTATTTTATAATGATGTGACATACTGTGCGTGAACTGTGTGATTGTTGAACAGAAAACAACTACAAATCACTCTGGGTTGAATAATAATTTACAAACAAACGCACATTGGTCCGAAATACATAAGAGTAAATAAATAATGTGTCACAAAATGTAACAAATATACCAATACTTCCATATAACTGGAAAATAGACTGGAACTTCATCGAGTTCTTAATGAAAAAAAATATTTTCCTTTCATAAAACAAATGAGAACTTGCAGGGATGTCACTGTTCTGGCAATTTGTCCACAAGCTTCCCAAAAAGGATCAGGAACGGCTCAGTTTTGGCCTCAGTTTCTGCGTGCCTTTTCTTTACTCTGGCAGACTCCTCTTTTAAAAAGTCAAGGAGTGTATCGTGCTTCCTTTTTTTTCTGGGTGATTTGGGGTCTGGTGCCGGAGTGGAAGATGACGCCGACGTGCCCGGTAGTGTGGATGGTGTGGTCGCTGTGATGGTGGCCAGCTCTTCCGGCATAAATCACGACCTAAAAGACGCACACCTTGGTTTAATGATGAAACTAGATCCCTTAAACGAGAATGCAGGAAATCTGAAAGAAAATGGCGCGCTACCAAGCTTGAAGTTTTCCATCAAATCTGGTGTGATAGTTTGTTGAAGTATAAAGCGGCCCTGGCCTCTGCAAAATCAGCCTACCTTTCGAAAGTGATTGCGTCACAAAAGAACAATCCCAAGGTCCTTTTCGACACTGTAGCATCGCTAACAAGGCAACAGACTATCCCAGATAGCTCCACCCATTCTGCCCACGACATAATGGTCTTCTTTACTAAGAAGATCCAAAGCATACAGGAAGAAATTGCTAAAGACAGTATTAATTCAACACATACTAAAGCACTCAAATCTCTAGATGCACGACATGGTGGCTTTCTAGGTATTTTGTCCCGTTTTAGTGAACTGTCACTCGAAAATCTTAAACAGATGGTGAATACGGCCAAACCGACGACTTGCCAGTTCGACCCACTTCCAGGTTCACTTATCAAAGGTCTCTTTGGCGTTCTTGCACCTTCAGTTCTAAATATTTTAAACATATCACTCGCCTCAGGTGTAGTTCCAGCTGCTTTTAAGTCCGCTGTCATTAAACCCACACTGAAACGACCCAACCTAGATCCAGAAAACTTATGTAATTATAGACCTGTGTCAAACCTACCGTTTCTTTCTAAAATACTTGAAAAAGTAGTGGCACAGCAGCTGAATGATTTCATGCCCGAGAACAATCTCTTTGAATCAATGCAATCAGGATTCAGGGCTAACCACTCTACTGAGACAGCTCTGATTAAGGTAACCAATGATCTCCTACGGGCAATGGACTCGGGCGCATCATCACTTTTGCTGCTGCTGGACCTTAGTGCTGCATTTGACACAGTGGACCATATTATCTTGCTAGAACGGTTGGAAAAATGGATTGGTCTCTCAGGAAGCGTCCTATTATGGTTCAGATCCTACCTCTCAGATAGGACACACTGCGTTAAATATGGCGAATTGACATCTGAGCTATTTAGTGTTACTTGTGGTGTTCCGCAGGGTTCAGTGCTTGGCCCCCTTCTCTTCAGCATTTATATGCTTCCACTAGGTGATAGTATTCGTAAGTATAATATCAGTTTCCATTGCTACGCAGATGACACTCAACTCTATCTCCCGATGGAGGAATCTGCCACACTAAACTGTGGAACTTTGGAGGCCTGCCTCACTGAGATAAAAGAGTGGATGTCACTCAATTTCCTGCGTCTTAACCCTGAAAAGACTGAAATGTTAGTTATTGGTCCTTCTAAGTCCCGTGACTTATTCTCTAAAACCGCAGTGAACTTGGACAATTGCCACATCACACAGAGTGACTCACTTAAAAATTTAGGTGTCATTTTCGACCCTGATCTGTCCTTTCAAACACATGTGAAGAAAATTACTAGAACCGCTTTCTTCCATCTCCGTAACATTGCTAAAATTCGTCCTATACTTTCTCAGTCGGATGCGGAAATCATAATTCATGCGTTTGTTACCTCCCGTCTCGACTACTGTAAAGCACTACTTTCCGGTCTTCCGATGACCAGACTCAAGAGTCTTCAGCTGGTACAAAATGCTGCAGCGAGGCTTTTAACAAGGACAAAAAAGTACGATCACATCACCCCAATTTTCTCTAACCTGCATTGGCTCCCTGTTAGCCTAAGATGCGATTTTAAGGTTCTCCTACTACTATACAAAATCATACATGGACTTTCCCCCTCATATCTTTCAGATCTGATCTACCCCTATGTCCCGGTCCGAAGCCTTCGTTCCGAGAGCGCCGGTCTCCTGGTGATCCCAAGAGCCAAGAAGTGTTCCGCTGGTTCGAGAGTGTTCTCCATCCGGGCACCGGTGTTGTGGAATGCTCTTCCCCCTGAGATCCGATCTGCAACCTCGGTGGAAATGTTTAAATCTAGGCTTAAAACTCACTAGCATACGAGTAACCTGATCTTATATGTAATAACTTGTGAAGCCCTTAGAGACTAATTGTGATTAAGGGCTATACAAATAAAAATGACTTGACTTGAAATGACTTCCACAGGACATTCTACAATGGCCTTTAGGTTGGGTGGAAAAAACAAGAATTACTTAATGCTGGTTTATTGCCAGGTCAAGTCAAGTCAAGTCACATTTATTTATATCGCCCTTAATCACAAAAATGTCTCAAAGGACTGCACAGGATTACAATTACACAATTACCTGATCTTAAACCAACATGCGGGCAAGGAACAACTCAAAACCTCAGCGTGAGGAAAAAGAGAAACCTTGAGAAGGGACCTCACAAGTAGTAATCCCCCTTTCAGGATGACCAGGGTGAATTACATTTAGCATTACAGTACACAAACATAGTAAACACTAGGTAACACGTTGAAAATTTGTCCCGAAGGTGCATGACAGCAACGACGCTCCCAGCCTGTAAACCATTCAAAAAAGTTTATGACGGCCACGACGCAGCTTCCCATCTCTGCCAGCTGGTAAGTGCAGGCGTTAACATGCTTCTGGTCCGCTAACTCATCTCAGATCGTCCTTCTTCGTATCACCACCAGGCAGGCAGTCGGAAAAGGACAGGACAATACAAAATATGAGGTGGGCATCAATCATATACTTTGGAATAGAAGTATGTCTTAAGTCTTGATTTAAAAACTTCCTGTACAAAAACAACTGTGTATAGGGTGCTATACATAAAGAAAACATTATTGGTGGGTTGAGTTCCTGCTCCTCTCAACTTACTATTGGTGATTCTGTCGGTTCAGGTGGGGTGAATGACGCCACCAATACTTGTGGATCAACGGATGGCCTACCACGGAGAACTGCATGCATGGCCTCATAAAAATGCCAGCTTGATGCCGTCTGTTTGAGGAGTTGTTGAATGTAGAGGATGGAAGGGAAGTGAAAGTCGAGGCGTTCGGTGGTATGGGAAGAATGTCCATGTTGGGTGATTTAAATGTGAAGCCTGTGGAAATATGGGAGGTGCAAGAGGCAGTAAAAGAAATGAAAGAGGGGAAGGCGCCTGGGTTGGATCGTTGTACTGCTGAATGCTTGAAAAAAGGTGGCATGATTGACTGGTTAGTACTCTTGTTGAATGTATGCTTTTTAAGTGTTGTGGTTCCTGTTGATTGGTGTAGTGCATATGTGGTGCCATTGTATCAGGGTAAATGTGATAAGTATGATTGTAGCAATTCCAGTTATTTTAGTTTGTTTTCTGTAAGCTGTATGGAAGAGTCTTTATTAAGAGAGTAGGAGGAAAAACAGATGAGGTGGTGATGGAGGAGTAGAGTGGTTTCAGGAAAGGAAGCAGATGTGTGGATCCAGTTTTTGTAGTAAGACAGGTGTTTGAGAAATATTTTGCAAAAGGTGAGGATGTTTGTTTAGCTTTCCTGGACTTGGAAAAGGCGTATGACAGAGTCGATAGAGAGGCATTGTGGCAGGTAATGGTAATGTATGGAGTGGGTGGAAAGTTGTTGGATGCATTGAATAGTTTTTATGTGAACAGCAGAGCATGAGGAGGAGTAGGGAGTGAGACAAGTGACTGGTTCCCTGCGTTGACTGGTGTGAGACAGGGGTGTGTGATTTCACCATGGCTGTTTAATGTGTACATGGATGGAGTGGTGAGAAGAGTGAATGCAAGGGTATTTGGCAGAGGTGTAGAGATGATGGATAACAGTGGAACGGTGTGGCAGGTAAGTCACTTGTTGTTTGCAGATGACGCTTGTGGCTTATTGTGAGGAAAAATTGAGAAAGTTGGTAATGGAGTTTGGAAGGATGTGTGATAGGCGTAAGTCATGTGTGAATGATGGGAAGAGTAAGGTGATGAAGTGTTCACGTGATGGAATGGGGCAAGGCGTTGGAAACAAGGTTGAATGGACAGGTGCTGGAAGAAGTTGAAAGCTTCAGGTACTTGGGTTGTTATGTGGCTGCAGTTGGAATGGAGTGCGAGGTATTGCACAGAGTGAACCAAGGAAGCAAGGTTTTGGGTGCTCTGAGGAAGGTGATGAGTAACAACAGTATGAGTATAGATCAGGGGTCAGCAACCTTTTCTGTGCGGCGTGCCACTTTTTAAATTTCCTTGTAATTCAGTGTGCCACACCAAGATTAATGACTTGCACAACAACCCTTTTTGAACCAAGGTAACTTTTATCTATAAAAAAGTTCCGTGTCACACCATCCGTCAAAAATGTTTGAAAATTAAGTTATGTCAAATATTTCACTGTACTACCTCATAAGCAGATAATTAGTATATAAAAAGAAGAAAATAAGACTTAATATAAAAAATAATGATGCGCTTTATGTTTTTATTTTTTACAGTAAAATCTTAAACCACTTTGTTAAACAAATTACGTTATTAAATGTACTGTGCTACCTCAAGAGCAGATAATTAGTACATAAAAAGTATATAAAAATCTACTGTCACCTACTGATATGGATGACTATTACAGCTCCTCATCTGAAGAGTGCAAAAATACTGAATACATTTTTGGAAAGATAAAATTCCAGCAGCACACTGGTATACCTGACCTATTTATCTTCCACTGTTCTTGTTCATCAATTAACTAAAATATGAATGTGAACAACATGTGGAAAGGCCTGTAGCCATTCTGACTTCAACTTTTTACCACAAGAATTAACCAGGATCAACTATTCGTCATCAACTATAAACTACAATCAAAAAACAAATAATATGGTCAGCTACTATACCATTCATCAATGATATCTTGTTGCAGAAAATATCAAAACTTGAAATAACAGCAGCAATAAAGAAGGCACGCGCGCGCACACACGCACACACCCGCGCGCGCGCACACACACACACACGCCCGCGCGCGCGCGCGCACACACACACACACACACACACAAAAGCTTCTTTAAAATATTCGCCATCAGTAAATGGTTTTCCGTGCTTTGCTATTCAGTGAGCAATTTGTTAGATAGCTTCAGTCGTGGTGTTTTTAGCAGTGACAAAGGTTTTTAGTGTCTGTGTTTGTTTACTACCTGGACACAGCGCGTTTTAATGTCTCGGCCTTGAATTCAATGTTCAATTTTCGTCTCGTAATGACGTTTAACACTTGATGCGCTCTCGGGGCATAATGCACAAGGAGCACGGTCACTTTTTGCACAAAGCCCCAGTCATCTGTCCACGCTGATGGAGAGAGCGCGATCTTGTTATGCCGAGAAATGCATCCCTGCCGAGTTTTGCATCCCCTAGCTACTATCACCACTTTTACCTCGTTTTATCTCACTTTTATATCACTTTTCGGGATCGTGATGGCAAACATAGAACCAAAACCACTTCGTCTTGCATTTGTTGGGAATGTAATAAAATTTAAACCATTTCTGCTTTGTATTTGTTGTGAATGTAATCGAACGGTAATGCACACCGTATATAAATTACTTTTGAGCAGGTAACATGTTTATTTTGCCTTTTTCTACTCAAATCGCTCGTATTGAAACTGTTATGCACTCTACCATAAAGCTTATTTCAGCATAATAAGCTTTATGGTAGATCATAACAGTTCTCAAAAGTGATTTTTATATTGATCCATATATAAGGCGCACCGGATTATAAGGCGCATAGTCATATAGTAAAAATCGGATTTTATGTGCGCCTTATAGTGCGGAAAATACGGTAAATGTTTTTGAGATGAAGTGTTTGAGGAGTATGTTCGGAGTGACAAAATTGGATGGATTGAGGGTTAAGGGTTATTGTTCTATCTTCGTTATTCATTAGCCATTATCCGTTATCGGTCAGTTCATAATACGCTACAAAACCAAGGCGCCGGGACACTTACTCTCAGCCAAAAGGCCGAGCTAAGGTCCTAGCCCCAAAACCTTGCTGCGATCATTGCGAATGCACCGCTTCCGGAAGTACTGTAATACCGGGCAGATGCGTGGAGTGGACAGAGCAAGCTCTTATTCCATCTCCGGGATACAAAAATCAAATCATAAGCAAGGGCCATTTTGTAAATTTAGTAATTGTAACTGAACATGAAGTACACAGCCCAAAAACAACAGCCATGCCGACACCTATAGCAGAACATCCTGATGCTCATATCCTGCATTTTTTTGTTTTTTTGGTTTGAACAAATTTATTGACACTAATAAGTGAAAACAATCATGACAATCTCAACAGCAATTAAGCACATTCACAATATTCTATTTCAATATGACGTTTAACAGCAAACACAATGTGAGGTTTGAACAACCCTTCTCGAAAATCTTAATAGCAACCAAGCATATTCACAATTTCATTATATAACATCTTTGTTAGTGTCAATAGATCCGTCCAGGCCAAAGTCGATTGTTTTTGGTCTGAACAAATCCACCGACACCAACAGCAGCAAAGCAAACACGACAATCTCAACAGCCATCAAGCATATTCACAATTTTGTTATATCTGACAATATGACGTGACGATATGACGTTTTAACATTTTTCCCTGATATTTTCAACATCAATTGAACAATTTCAGAGTTATTATCTTTTAACAGTAGTTAACCAACGTGTAAAGGGCAATACTATTGTGCAAGGACATAGCTCTGCCATCCCACCCTCCCAAGCAGCATCCTTCCACACCTATAGCAGAACATCCTGATGCTCATATCCTGCATTTTTTTGTTTTTTTTGGTTTGAACAAATTTATTGACACTAATAACAGAAAACAATCATGACAATCTCAACAGCAATTAAGCACATTCACAATATTCTATTTCAATATGACGTTTAACAGCAAACACAATGTGAGGTTTGAACAACCCTTCTCGAAAATCTTAATAGCAACCAAGCATATTCCCAATTTCATTATATAACATCTTTGTTAGTGTCAATAGATCCGTCCAGGCCAAAGTCGATTGTTTTTGGTCTGAACAAATCCACCGACACCAACAGCAGCAAAACAAACACGACAATCTCAACAGCCATCAAGCATATTCATAATTTTGTTATATCTGACAATATGACATGACGATATGACGTTTTAACATTTTTCCCTGACATTTTCAACATCAATTAAACAATTTCAGAGTTATTATCTTTTAACAGTAGTTAACCAACGTGTAAAGGGCAATACTATTGTGCAAGGACAAAGATCTGCCATTTCACCCTCCCAAGCAGCATCCTTCCAGTCCTCTGTGTGGGTCCTCTCCCTTCTTACTTCTACTTTCCACAACCCAGGCCGTTGCTGCCGGGACCCCCACAGTGTAGCTCCGGTTCCCCCTTCCGGGTGGGTGCAGACGATTCTTCTTCATGGCTGCGTCCTATCTGCAGCCATTTGGAGCACAGCCACGGGGGGATCTGCCTGCACTTCCATACTAGCAGGTTTCTGGAGGTCCAGATGGCGTCCTTGATGGCGGCGAGAGTGAGCCAGTCCCTGGCAAAGTCGTTCCGAGACCTCCTCGACCGACTCACCCCGTAAAGCACGTACTGTGCATCAGGGACCTCCCCTGCTGGCAAGTCCGGGAACTTTCCTAGTTGGTCGGCCATTGTCCACAAGTCCTCAGCAGCATTGCACTCACAAAAAAGGTGCCTCACCGACTCCTGGGCGCCACAGCCAGGTCGAGGGCACATCGAAGTCGCTGACATTCCTCGGTGGTGCATTACGGCTCTGACTGGGAGAACCTCATGAGCCACCATCCATGACAAGTCTCGTAGTCTGTTTGGGAGGGCAGGATGATTCACGTTGCTCCAAACCGTTGTAGGTTCGCCAAACGCAAGCCCCCGCACAGGACTTACTGTTGCACGCTCTTGCACAATAGCAATAAGGGCCCTGTGGTTTTGTTAAGAGTGACATTCTTGTGTTTCCAAATCTAATTTCTTTAAAAAATCCCGAATAAAGAGATGTGTTGGTGGCAAGTTAAATGAAACTGGAATCAAACGATTGTTTGGTTCAAGCTTTAGCTTCCGCAAATATGAGCCCATCCAAAACCGGGTCATCGCTTGACTTTTCGGGTTGTTGGGTGGGCCCACAGCGTTTTGGAAGTGGAGAGAGACATATTTGCTTCCCAGGAAAAGCTGGAGGTCAGGCTCTCCTTTCCCCCCTTTTTCCTTTTTCTTTTTCATTGTATCTCTTTTTATCCTTTCCCACTTTGAGCCCCAGACAAAGTGAAAGACGGCTCGGTCCAGTTGTAACAGCACGTTTCTTTTGGGCATAAAAACTAAACTGATTGACAAAAGCAGTGGGACGATGATCGCTTTGATGATTAGGACCTTCCCCTCTATTGTCAGTTTTCTTAGTGACCAAAAAACAAGTCTTTGCTTAAGGGGCCGGTCACACAGACATTTGCGGCTGAATCACAGCCAGAAATTTCTGCCTTTGAGGCGGACGCCATTGGACGCATTAAGATCGCCATTCAGACGAGATACAGCGGTGCTTAACACGCAGTCGGAAATTCGCGCGCGGGTGTCAGCACGAAATTATTAGGCACTGCTCAAGTCTTCAGAGCGCGGGCACACAGACTTTCACGAGCGTACTGAGGCTGAACCACGGCCATAAATTTCTGACCGTGAAGCAGATGCTGTTGAGCACTGTTGGACGTTTTGAGACCGCCATATAGATGAGATAGAGCAGTGCTTTACTCGCGGTCGGAAATTTTCACGTGGTTGGCCGCGTTCAAAACTTTTGAGCTGCTCAAAAGTTTGAGCACGTGTTAAACCGCGTGCCGCACACGTGGTCAACACGAGGTAATGACGCAGAAATGACGCGGAACGACGTGCTCTGGCCGCGGCCAGGGCGTGCTTACACATGGGTAGGACGGGAAATTTCAGCGGGTAATCGTGGGTGGAGCATGGTAATAGCATGTTCTGCGCCTGTATCGCGGTGTTATTACGTGAAATTAGCGTGTTACGCGTGTGACAGTCAAACGCCACACGTCATTTGTGCTCGTGACGTCAAGGGGGTGAACATGGATCCCCGTCAGCGTAGTTTCTCTTCATTTCGAATAAATCTTTCGGTGCATTCACAGCAAATCTTTAACTCTGGGACCTTAGCTTAGCCTTTTGGTTGAGAGTAAGAGTCCCGGCTCCTGAGCTTTGTAGCGTATTATAAACTGATCGATAATGGATAATGAATAAAGAAGATAGAATAATCTCCCCTAACCCCCCCCCCCCGTCAACGTAGTGTTCTCGTCTTAATCCATATTTGTTTCTTGGCATTTCTTCTCAGGATGACAAAATAAAATTGGTGCCATAGTTTGATATCTTTATCTTTACGGGACTGTGTCTTGTACAGTTAAGGTTGCTACAGCCCGGTGCCGTGATTTGCATCCCCTCGTTAATACAACTACCTTTACCTCGTTTTATCTCACTTTTAAGTAATGTAATGGCGAACATATAACTAAAACCACATCGTCTTGCATTTGTTGGAAATGTAATACAACTTAATCCACTCCGTCTTTGCTTTTGTTGTGAACGTAATCGAAAAGTAATGCACACCGTATATAAAATCCTTCCCCCCATCGCGTGAACGCGCATTCTGCTGCGCTTCCAACGAAAGCGATCGTACTCTATATAAAACGCTTATTAAAACTATAAAGCGAGATAATTATAACAAGTGGGAGATCCTAGTCTATATAACGCGTTAATTTAAACAATAAAGTGCGATCGTATTCTACAAAATGCGTTTGTTAACGCGGATGAAAAAGTCAAAAGCGATCACAGCAGAATGCGCGTTCACGCGAGGGGGTGGGGGGGTGTTGCGTAGGAGTCGGATTTGGGCACAACACCGGCTCGGGAGCTTTTATACCCGTGGTCCACACGAGAAAATGACGCAGAAATGACGCGATGAGGAAGCGGAACAGTCGCCGGCGTCTTTTTTCCGGCCATACCACAGATGAACAGCGGGTTGGCCAAATTTGCGCATTTTCCATCCCGGGCAACCACGGGCAAAAAAACCCCGCAAAATTTTAGCCGTGATTCAGCCGCAAACGGCTGTGTGACCGGCCCCTAACTTTCCTTGTCACGTCATCTCAGTTGGTCTCGCCTCCTCCATCCGCATTGAATTTTATCCCTAGGATTTTCTGGTCTGTCTTTAACACCGTCAGTGGGAGTCCTGCTTTTTCTGTCTCTTCTCACGTTCCATAAAACTTCACTTGTGATTTTTCTCTATTTAGCCTTGACCCAGACGCCCTCCCAAACAGGTCAGTCAAGTCAAGGGCTCTTCCAACAGATGCGCGGTCAGTACATAAAATATTAAAACCATCCAAGTACAAAACACACTTGGTAATTTGTCCCCCACTTCCTGGGATATTGATCCCTTCGACAAATCTATCTTTTCTTAACATTTGTGCCCAAGGTTCAATGCAAAGAACATAGAGAAGGGGAGACATAGGGCAACCTTGACGTACACCGCAGTTGATCTCGATTGCTTCCGATAAATTCCCGTTAATCATGAATTTGCTGTAGATGTCTCGGTATAGCAGTCCCACCCACTTGATGTATTTTTGGGGAAAACCACATTTTTGCAATACCCTGAAGAGGTATTGGTGCGAGACTCGATCAAAGGCTTTTTCAAAGTCTAGGTTTAGGACCGCTAGTCGCATGTTTCTGTCTCTCGCATAACAAATGGTGTCACGGATCAGCATGAGACTGGCGCTGATCTTCCTTCCCACGATGGCACAGGTTTGGTCCGGATCAACCAAGTCTCCCAAGACTACAGACATTCGTGTTGCTAGAAGCTTGCTGAAAATTTTACAGTCCACGTTTAAAAGCCTTATGGGTCGCCAGTTTTTTAAGTCAATTTTGTCTCCTTTTTTGTGCAATAGAGTAACTATCCCTATTCTGAAACTGTCTGGCATGTTGTCTCGAATGGAAAATTCGTTAAAAACAGTAATCAGATCTGGTGCTAAAATATCCCAAAAAGTCCGGTAAAATTCGAGGTTGCCCGTCCTCCCCGGGTGATTTGCCTTTTTTCATAGTCTTTATGCAATCATTCAGTTGGTCCTGGGTAAAGTCCGATGTTAAAAAGGGGTCTTGACGCACTGATCTTGAAATATGATCTAATACATGCCCCATTTAATTCTCATGTGTTTCTTTCTTTTCATATAATTTTTTGTAGTAGTCTTCAACTAATTTGGTTATTTCACTACTTTCCTTTGTTATTTGCCCGTTTTCGTTTTGAAGTTTAAAAAGCCCCTCATTTTTGCTCATAATTTTTTTTTAAAAGTAGCGTGTACATTTTTCCCCTTCTTCTATTTCTCTTTCTCTGCTTCTTATTATGATGCCTTTGCTCTTTATTTCCGCCAAAGCGTTTAGTTCTTGTTTGGTCTCTTTGATTTCATCATTAAAGTCCATCCCCTTTTCTGTTAGGATGAAATACCTCTTCTTTGTAGTCCCGACATGCGTTTCATCTCTTTAAGTTTCTTGTTTTTCCCTGCATTTCTAAAAAAGGTCTGTGTTCGTTTCTTTGTCATTTCCCGCCATTGTGCTCGTGAATCATACGAGTCTTGAAGGGTCTGCCAGTCTTTGTACAGCTCCCTGTATTGTGCGGCTAGAGCCTCATCCTCCAGCAGGGAGCAGTTTAACTTCCACAGACCCTTCCCAACAATCATACCTGAAGGAAATGAGAGGGAGCAGGACAGTAGCAAGTGATCCGAAAAAAAAAAACAGGAATTAATCTTGCATCACTTAGTGCTAAACCCCTTGTAAATATGTAGTCTATTCGAGAGGCTCTGGCATTGTCACTACTGAACCAGGTGAAGCCCTCCTCTCCTGGATGTATGGATTTGAAACAGTCCTCCAGTTTAAATGTCCGGCACATGTCTTGTAATAGAGTTGATGTTTTATCTACTTTAAACTCCTCATCGGTCCTCTTTCTATCCTTCCTACTTAGGATGCAATTAAAATCTCCCACGATTAGTGGTTGATGGCCTAGCATATGCGACTGAATGTCCTCTAAGAGTTCGTACCTGAGTTGTCTGTCGGCATGGCTGTATATGTTAATGAAGATAAAATCATTCCCTATATAAGAAAGTCTTGCTAAGATTGCGCGTCCGTCTCTCATCACAGTACTCCCCTTTATGATGAGTTGAGGGTTGTTTATTAAATGGCTACCCCATCGTTACGGTTATCATTCGAGCCACTCCATAATGACGGATATGGCCAAATCTCTTCCCACTGTTTATAATTTTTTAGAAAGGGGATGCAGCATTCTTGTAGTAAAACACATCCGTTCTGATAGTTTTTAAGAACGATAAAACACTGTGAGCCTTAACCTTTGATCTCACACTTCTCACATTGATAGTAGAGAATGTAATGTTGATGATTGTTGTTAAAGTATTTAAACTACTTAGACAAAACCGGGGGATCCGAGTCCATTCTTTGGTGATCATCGAGAGTGTCACCTGTGTGATCTCACACTTCTCACATTGATAGTAGAGAATGTAATGTTGATGATTGTTGTTAAAGTATTTAAACTACTTAGACAAAACCGGGGGATCCGAGTCCATTCTTTGGTGATCATCGAGAGTGTCACCTGTGTAAGACACATCATTTAAGAGCAGTACCTCATTTGGAGACTCACCGGGGAAAACTCTGGAATCCTCTGACTCTCTGTCTGTGGTTCCAGGTCTTCCCCTTTTTTCTGGGTTAGGGGGTGAGCCAGAGGACCTATCAAGGGGTCTCTAACTTCCCTGCCCACAAAGGGTCAGATTTTTTCCCTCCCCTACTTCCTCCGGCTCAACTTCATACAGTTCCCTTGTGGGCTTTTTCATCGGCAATCGGCTTTCTTCTAAATCTCTTCTCTTTGTTTCCGGTGTTTTCACCACCCCCAATTTTGTCTTACTTTTACCCCTCTTTCCAGTGCCCGTATGGATTTTTGGAGAGTCGTTCGCCTTTTCGATTCATTTGTCTTCTCCAAATCCCAGCAGTGGCGTAGCAAACAAATTTTCTAATTTGGACTCTCTTCCAGGCCCTTCCTGATTAATATGTGTTTTTGGAGTGGCAGTTGCCTTTTCTATTTGTTTGTCTTGTCCAAATTCAAGTATTTTATGAGAAATCGAATTAGAATTCTCAGGTCCTTCCTGATTCAAATTTGATTCTCTGGTCTCTCCTCCAGGGGTTTTGGTAGGGACATCTGCATTTTCAATTTGTTTGTCTTGTCCATTTTCTTTGTGCATTTCTTGATCAAATTCATTGGGTATTTCCATAACTTTATTCATTTCCTGTTCATCTTCATTGGGTATTTCCATAACTTTATTCATTTCTTGTTCGTTTTCATTTGGTATTTCCATAACTTTATTCATTTCATTGTCTTTGTTATCTTTATTCATTTCATTGTCTTTGTTACATTTATTCATTTCATTATCTATGTTGTCTGACATCATTTAATTGTCTTTGTTGTCTTTGCTAACTGCCTTCCTAGCTTTCAATTTGTTAGCAAACGATTTCGGGCAGTTTCTATAGAGGTGGTTCGTTTCTCCACAGAGGTTGCATTTTCTGCTATTGATACATTCCTCAAAGGAATGTCCAATTGTCCTGCACTTTCCACAAAAAATTCGACCACATACCTCAGCCAGATGCCCATGCTCACCACATTTGCGACAGAGATTCGGTTGCCCTTGATAGTGGATAAAGCCACGGTTTTCCCCCAGGAATATAGTCGACGGGAGGTGTTTCAGTCCCTGAAAGCCCTGAGGATCTTGCCATTGTTGGACGGGTACCCTCCAGGCACCAGTCCAATAGCCTTTCTCATCCCTCACCTTCATAGCCTGGTCTTTTACCGAGCAGTATCTACTCAACCAATAACAGACGTCATCTGCACTCACCACCTCACTAAACATTCTGACAATGACAATCTTGTTAGCATTATCAGTCAGCTTCTCCACTGTAAATCCAGAAAACTGGGGCCTCACTCCCTCAAAGCGCCGTTACAAAACTTACATCAAAGCCCTTGCCAGAAGGCATTTTTATGACAGCATGTATCTCCTCCTTTTTAAACTTCAGAAGCTTTTCAATAAACTTGTTAATAAAATCCAGCCTTGACATTCCCTCCGAAATTACCACAACATCTTTGAGCAAGAATCGTACGCAGTTATGTCTCCGCCCGCCGGTATAATGCCCGGCCATGGCAGGACTCGGCTGCTTTACTTCTAGCAATGTCAAAATGGTTAGAATTGTAAAATTAATAATTATAATAATAATAATAATAATAATTTCCTTTGTATTGTCATTCTTTGTAACAATGTACACAGAACGAAATGTCGATACACCTGACCCGTTGTAGCGAGTCGATGCAGCCGCAGCCAGAGGGCGCCGCCATTATACCAATTAGGTATGTCTCGGTCGAGCTGCGAACCAGCGACCTCCCAGTCTCAAAGCGGGCACACTACCAACAACACACTTAAAACCGACACCAATGAGAGTATAAACGCATAGAACGAGCAGTACTAACCTGATGCGTCCGCCATCAAAGCCAATAATAATGTTTGAACGCATAGAACGAGCATTGCTAACCTGATGAAAACAAACAGTGTGAGGTTTGATCAACTTCTACGCTTTTATCCCTGCGAGCGTGTTAGGTGTAGCGTGGTGGTACCTTTCACAGACACGGTTTGGGATGAAAGTTACATTATTATTATTAAAGCTTTGAAAACTCTCTCGGTGTACCGTCTTTCTTCGTAAATATGTGTAACCATGTATAATATGTATTTGCAACTGTATATTTTTGTCATGTATTTATTTGTATTTATTTTGGACACTTGTTCTGATAAGTCTTGGACTGACCAATTAAAAAGAAGGAGCGTAACAGAATTTATGGGAAGTAGGGACCAGTAAAGGTGAGTGTTTGTGGACACCGCAGACCAGGGTGCATATATATTTTTCCCACCCTTACCTTTGGAAATATACACTTTTTTTCCCTTGGATTACTTTCAACGGGTACCTGGACTTTGCAGGTCTGCATCAAACGATAACAACCGGTATCATTTTCCGTTGAATCAGCCATTTATGAGAATCTAGATGTGTCGGCATGTGACGGTCAGGACCTTGATCCCCCCCTCCACTTAAAACAAACGTTTCAACCTAGTGGCTCAGAGGTGTAATATGATATGTCTGACAATTAGCAAGCAACAGAGAAACATCAAATCTATACAAGTTCTCACCGTTAAAACTGTTCAGTTAAAAAGGACTTCTGTTCTCAATGTGGATACATGCGGCTAATATACCGGTGCGGCTTGTGTATGTAATAAATCTGTTTTCCTCCCGAAATGTGGGGGGTGCGGCTTATAATCAGGTGCGCCTTATAGTCCGGAATTTATGGTAGGTAGGTAGGTAGGTAGGTAGGTAGGTAGGTACGGCGGTCGGTCAGTCGGTCGGCCGGTCGATCGGTCAGTCGGTCGGTTGGTCCTAATATAATTATTGATTTATCAGGATTCGAATTTGTGCCAAAAAGTACAAGAAGACATTCTTTGAAAGATGATGAACGCTCTGTGAAAGATAGCTGAAAGTATCAAAAGGCAGCACATATGAAAAAAATCTATTTGCCGTAATGGGGACACAGCTAATTAAAACATGACAGGATAATGGAGTCATTTTTTAAATGGACACATTTTCCGAGCTGGAATAAAGATTCCTGTGGTGGGGAAAGCAACAACCTATCAATGGATTACAAGTGGACAATGAGGCACTTCGTTGCATGCAACGAACCTTCTTATGGAAAAATAAATTACAGACAGATACGGAAGTTACTGGCATGGAACTTGAAAAACTATACGTCACAGTCCGTCACATCAAAACTGAGACATTAAAGACATTAAGGGCTAAGCGTCTGGACTTAAAGTGACGTTGGGTCATGCAAATGATAAAATGTTTACATACTTAAGGAAAAATTGTTGAATTATAATGTTTAACTGTTGCAAAATATACATAATTGCTAATTATAAATGAATAGTCGGAATAATGTCAATATGTACTGGGTAAAATCATTTCAATTTTATTTTATTTTGGGAAATTAAAATAAAAAAGGAAAAAATCTTTATATATTATGCAGCTTCTACCAAATAAAGTGATTATGATTTTTAAATTACCTTAAAAAATATTTTTACAGAAACCGTTGTATTGTGTATTTGCTACAGAATTCGCTCACCATTATTACAATTTTGGGGAAACCTGTTTGTGTTGTTTAACATAACAAACACATTTTAGAAGATCTTACATATTTGGCAGATTCACTAGCATCAATGTAATTATGAAGAAACATGAAATAGGAAGGGCAGCACGGCAACGCAGTGGCTAGCGCATCCGCGGCACACTTCTGAGGTCACGAAATCAAACCTTCCTGTGTGGAGTTTGCATGTTCTCCCCATGCTTGCGTGGGTTTCCTCCGGGCACTCCAGTTTCCTTCCACATCCCAAAAACATTCATGTCAGGTTAATTGAACGGTCTGAAATTGTCTCTATGTGTGAATGAGCGAGTGAGTTGTCTGTCCCTGTGTGCTCTGCTACTGGCTGGCAACCAGTTCAGAGTGTCCCTTTCCCACTGCCGGAAGATGGCTGGGATGGGCTCCAGCACGCACGCCACCTTACTGAGGATAAGCGGTGCAGATAATTGATGGATGGATGGATGTAATAGGAAAAATACTTTTGACTTTGATTAGACTATCAAAGGCACTAAGCATTTACATTTGTTAAGTTGTACAATCAGAACCCTGTAATGAGAATTACAAAATACTGATATAAGGTGCTTATATTCAATTCAACTGTTTTAATTGTCATTGATATCAACGTTGGAAAAAAATTTATTGCAACGAGATTAGGCATGGCACTCCAGGGTAAACAGGAAATTAAGACTTTAAAGAGAGGGGAAAAAGATGAAAAGACTGTCAGAATAGAAAAGCAAAAATATTTACAAAGTAGTGTTTAGAGACTAGCCTAAGATAATAATGCAATGTTTATGAATGAAAAAGAATAATGCATTGTAACAATAGTGCAATCAAAGGGTTTATATTGATATTTGGTGACTTCAATTGGGTAATTTTGATGATGCTATTGTAGTAGACAAGCAAATCAGTGACTTAAACAGCATAACCAGGCCAGTTTCTTTACTTATTTGAGACATAAAAAAACATATTCACAATAGGACTATTTGGCAACATTTTCCTTTTGTAGAATCATTTGAGAATTGGATGTTCGTTCTAAAGTATAAGAATTTAGTGTACAGCCTAACAAGGCAAATGCAATTTTCATTTTAAATTGCTGATACTGTACGACAGGGGTCAGGAACCTTTTTGACCCAAAGAGCCATAAAAGCAAAAAATGTTTTAAAAAGAAATTGAGGGAGCCACATCATATATTTTCAGACAAAATTGAAAAAAACTGCCAAACACGCTCCCTAGACAAAAGTCAATTCTTCAGCACATTTTATTTCACTGTGTGTCATTTGATGATTTAATCAAATGTATGAAATGATAATAATGCCAAATCCTGTGTCCCAAATCAATGTAAATATGCCATTTACAATTCAGTTAAGAGTGTTGAGGCAATTTTTTTTCCATGAAATTTGTCCTTAATAACGGTTTCAAAACAATGTGCATGCAAAGTTATTTTGTAAAAATGTCACAAATTACTGCAAACGATAAGCATATAATCATATTCACTTTCGGTGTAGACTGCACTGAGCGAGAGAGAGAGAGAAGGAAGTGCCTTGCGCTGTGTGCAGGGATCCGCCCACCTGTACTGCTCACCCAATCAAAGTCGTTTGCCAGCGTTTTTATTCATCAGTTTAAATGGTTTCTTATCGAACTTCTCCATTAAGTTGTTTCGGCTCTATATGGACCAATATTGGGACGAAATCACTTGACTTTGGAACGCCACAGAGAGATGTGCAATAGTTACATTTTATTTCAGAGCCATATGTACTCATGAAAAGAGCCATATATGGCTCCCGAGCCATAGGTTCCCTACTCCTGCTGTACGAATTAGAAAATTAAAAAAAATAGCTGTTAGGACAGAATATTTGTCCTGACTCCCTCACCCACATTGTACAAAATAGATTGCAATTACAGTCTATGTGATTTTTTTATTATCAGGTATGACTTGTTAACCTGACTGCCCATTTTGCACATCTGGTTAGCTACTCTTCTTGCACTATCGGCACTATGGTAAAATACTATACGTAGCCAAAATACAATACAACTTTATTTATATCTGTACATTCAAGGAAACTGTGGGGGTCAGATGCATCGACATTTCGTTCTGTATACACGTGTACTAGAATGACAATAAAGTAGATCTGAATCTGAATCTGAATTTCTAAGATCCTGGTTTTTAACGGGGCAACATTGTTCTGAACTTGGCAAAAAAAACAGGCAAAATATGGGAATACTAAGCCTATGAGGCGGATGAATCAAGACTTCCCTAGATTATCATATCCAACTGGGTTGGTCCGCACAGACCCAAAAGGAGATTTGTGACACCTTTTCTGATTACTAAGCATCACTTTATTCTTCACCAGCATCAGTTAAGAAAGCTGCTGGGGTGGTATCCACGGCCTAAGCTAACCCTGGTGGTAATAAGCAGTGCAGAAAATGAATGGATCTGCAATTGGCAAGCATATAAACCAATCTCCCTCTTAAACACCGACTTAAACATTCTATCAAATGTTCCTGTTATCCGGCTGCAGTAAGTAATTCCTACACTAATAGACCCAGATCACAATGGCTTAATGTCTGGTTGTCATTCCTTTGACAATGCTAGATGTTTAATAAACAACATCAGTTCATCATCAGAAACCAAACAAGCTGAAGTAGTTCTCTCGCCAGATGCAAAAAAGGCATTTTACTGTGTAGAGTGGATCTACCTCTTTTTATTTCTTATGAAGTTGGGATTAATTCAGATTTTAAATCAATGGTAAAGCATATTTACTCTTCTTATCTTGCAAAAAATTAAACAATTCATTAATATTAACCCTTTACTGTTTCTGTCAAATTTCCCTAAAATTCGATTCCAAGACATACCCAGAGTAAATTGATTGTTGTTCTTGAACCCTTTGGAAAATATGCTTTTGGTCTCTTTAAAAAGGTAGAACTAAAGCCCTAAAAACTTTGCATTGGAGTATTTTACTTTAGTCAATTTTTGAAACATTGTGAAAGAGTTTTAAGTCATTCCATGATTGCCCATTCATACACAATCACACCTAAAAATGGATTCAGAGTTGCATTTACCCATGTTTATTTTCAATACAGGCCCTCATTGGTTGTCACAGGCTAAGGACCGTGCAGAAAAGCTCGACATTGAACAAGAGTGGTGTCAATCAAAATGTCATATCGGAAATCATATGACAAGTCTGTTTATTTTTAAAGGGTTATGGAGCAAGACAGATTACAACAACGATCTTAAAACAATACAGGAATGCTTTCAGGTGGATTTTTTTGTAATCTGTCAGCATTACCATGCGTTTTGGAGTAATATCTTACATGGTTGGACTCACTGGACTGTCCTGAATGTAATAAGAGGAATCGTTGGCTAACTATGAGAACTATTTATCTGTGAGCTATGTATGATTTTCGAATATCTTGTTTCAGGCTTGTGATGAGTTAATTTTGAAAATGGTGTGAAGTCCGTCTCTTTTCCTCTATTTTGTGGTACCCATCAAGGATGACACATCTTGCATTTCCTTTCACACTCTCTGACGAATCTTAAGCACTGTGGCTTTGTAAAAAAGAGACGTTTCAAGGAATCTCCCGCTTGAATTTTATTAACACATTTTACCTTTATACTCATGACCTTTTGCTTTACATTTCAAACCCAAATACAGTGGTACCTCTATATACGAGCACCTTTAAACACGAGAACTTTGAATATACGACTTTTATTTGTAACAAAAAATTTCCTCACAATACGAACGATATTACAAGCTCTGAGCATTCCCAGAGGCTACCACTAGAGACTAGAAACCGCTCATGCATGCACTTCCCACTAACAAGTTGAAAGAAAGTCAAAAAAGAGCTGCAAAAAGCATGTGTGTTCATTTTTTTTAAAGTTACAGTACATTTAGTAAGTGCTTATGTATCATCAACAGTTGTGCACCATCAGTCCTCTCACACCCCTCTCCCTGCACCCCTACGTTACGGTGACTCCACTCATGGTACGTGCTCTTAATAAACTTGCAATTCAAGAGTATTATCCCACTTATCTTATTACTGTGTTTGCTATGTTGAATAACTTTCTTAATGTGATTGTAATGATCAGGAATATGTGTTTATTGGCCCCTTATGGTTAACTTGGATTATTTTGGGGGGTCAGGAACAGAACAATTAGTTTTTAATTATTTCATAACAGGAAAATTCACCTGTTAAACAAGCCACACGAGCTATGATCACAATCCTGAACCGAATTAGGGCTGATATGAAGAGGTACCATGTCACTTCCTGCAATTTTGGATACAGACTGAACTTACATAAATATGAATACGTTCCCATTAACCCCTTAACCGCAAGCCGTGGGACTGTTGAGAAGCAAATGTGTCCATACGATGTCACCAGTCACTCAAAGACATCATCCCACATGTAATTGGAAAGCTTAAATTCTTGGATTCAAGATATACTGACCATTTCGAAACGTACTCATCACAGAAAGGTCACCAACAGTCTGAAACAAGATCCCCAAAAACTATAAATCCTGCATAGTTCACTAGTAACGTCCCCTGTCAGTCAGATAATGATACAAATCTCCGCAACATGCTCTTGATATATCCACGAGAGTCCAGTGAATCTAACCTTATAAATAGTTTACTCCAAAACACACAATAATGCCGACAGATAAATAAACATGCCGAAAATAATGTCGGCATCATTGGACTTTATTTTTTGCAACCCATCTGTTTTGCCCCATAATTCTAGTTTAATTGAACAGACTTGTAAAATTATTTCCAATATGGCAGTTTCCTCTGAACTTTTGATTGACACGGGGGCCTGTATTGATAAGACCGACATTGTCCCTTTTATCTCTGAATATCTTAAGCCAGCAATGAATTATTTAAATTATTATTGACACATTGGTTATCCAAACGAAATTCCCAAATCAAACGTATGCAATGTTACAATGTGTATTCAAAGCGGAGCCAAAAATAAACGCATGCAATGTTACGATGTGTATTAAAATCGGAGCCGAAAATCAACGTGAGTTAATGCAACACTGTATACATTTCTACACAAATTTCTACACGGTTTAAGAGGTTTAGAGCTGTGCATTTGTTATCTCCAAATGGCCAGAAACATAACCTCAGAAAAATGTATTGAACAAAAAGTATAGTTTTTTTGATATTGTGAACAAATTCGACCAGGAATAAGGTAAGGCTTTTTGCTTTTGTTACAGCTTTTTTTCCAGTGACGATGCCCATGCTACTGTCTTTTGCAGGCATGTAATAGCAAAAAAAAAACATTTAGGCGAGAAGGAAAACCCTCTATTTCTGTGTGTTCAAACTAAGATTATTTAATCTTAATAGCACTTGCAGTACCTATTTCAGTTGGGGACAAATCTTCAGAGTGTTATCGTTCAAAAGCGACCAAAACCGTCCATATTATCTAAAGGGTTCAAGAACAGCATCCAAACTACTTTGGGTATGTCTTAGATTGGGATTTGAGGCAAATATTAGAGGATTGCGGGCAGCTCCGCGGCGCAGTGGTTAGCGCGTTTGCGGCACAGTTCTGAGGTCGTGGGTTCAAATCCAGCTACCAACCTTCCTGTGCGGAGATTGCATGTTCTCCCGTGCTTGTGTGGGTTTCCTCCGGGCACTCCGGTTTCATACCATTCCAAAAACATGAATGTCAGCTTAATTGGCTGGTCCAAATTGTCTCTAGGTGTGAATGAGCGAGCGAATTGTCTGTCCCTGTGTGCCCTGCGACTGGCTGGCAACCAGTTCAGGGTGTCCCCTGCCCACTGCCCGAAGATGGCTGGAATGGGCTCCAGCACCCCCGCGACCCTACTGAGGATAAGCGGTGCAGATAATGGATGGATAATTAGAGAATTGCTAAGGGTTTAATTTAGCCGCCCAGGGTCTTTTTACTGCTATATTAGCTTTTACGATACCGTCTAAATCGAAGTACCTTGGCATAACTGTAAAAAGCTGACCCAAAGAATTGGATTCTCAGAACCCTTTGAACCTTAGAGGTAACTTCCACAATATTTTGCTGCCTGTCCAGGATCTTGTGCCTTGAATGGCTGCAGGATTTCACACCTCAGGAATTGTCTAGACATGTGAAGTAACACACACAAGAAATAATAGTAGAAAAAAAGTATTTTTTCTTCTTTGTCATAATTTAGCAGAGAATTCAGACCATAATAAAGACCATAATGGTAAAGGTTCCGAGGTTCGAACACAGAAGAGGATCTTACAGAGGAAAATAGTTCAAGTTGTGTTTTGCAGGCAATGGAATGCTTTAAACTACAAAAAATGTGAATTGCATGAATCTAGCATAGCGCTAGTTAGTTTTAGCATTAAAGACTCCACACCCAAGGCTACAGGCTCACTAATCACCTGTGACCTGGCTTGCACTTGCGTACCCTGTCATGGAAGGCTTAAACAATAATCTATATTTCTAGAAAGAGTGAGGTTGCCATCCCAGTTAGAGTGTAAGACGTCCCTCCTCAGCAAATCAGGTTGACCGCAGAAAGAGGGCCAGTTGTCCACAAACCTAAATCTCTGTTGGCTAAGAAAACCAGCCCACCCCCAGTTATGCAAGACTAGTCTGCCAAACCTCCAATCATTGCCTCTTACAGGCCAGAGGCAAGAGACAATGCCGACTCCTCTTTCTGGCAAGATTTCAAGACCTTGCAATATTTTCTTTGGAATTTCAAATTGCCTCATCGTAGTATCACTGGAGCCAATGTTAGTGACTATATTGGTGTACCCAGCCATGTCCTAGTGTCTAGGTTTGCATGTCAGCTCAATGTCGGGTTTAGACAAGAAACTTGAAGTGCCTTCAGAGTCAGATTTCAGTTTAATAAATGTTAAAACTTTACAGTTTTTGGTGACCCACGACGTGAGTCGAGGGAAGTTTAGAAATCTGAGGGGAGACGAAGGATTAATAATAATACACAGATAGACAGATATTGTCAACATAAAATATAGGTTATTCATTATGCTATAGAATAGAAGTGTGTTTTAAGCTTAGATTTAAACATTTCCACTGAGGTTGCAGATCGAATCTCAGGGAGGAGAGCATTCCACACCACAGGGGCCCGAATGGAGAATGCAACATTCCATGTCCCAAAAGCCAGATTCTGTAGCCGGGGATCGTCGCACCAAGGACCCCTCCCTTGGCTGCTACCCAGCTCTCTACACACCCGACCCCTTTGGCCCCTCCCACAGGTGGTGAACCCATGGGGAGAGGGACCCACGTCGTCCCTTTGGGATTCTAGACCCCATGAGAAAACGCCACCAGGCGCTTGCCAGCGAACCCCACCTCCAGGCCTGGCTCCAGAAGGGGGCCCCGGTAACCCCTGTTCGGGCGAGGGAAATTGTGGACCAATGTTTTCTTCTCATCTATGTTTTGTCTGGCCCCTCACCTAGAACCTGTTTGCCCTGGGTGACCCTATCAGGTGCTTAAAGCCCCAACAACATAGCTCCTAAAATCATTGGGACATACAAACTCCTCCACCACGATAAGGTAGCAGATCGTGAAGGAGCAAAATTGTTTCCGGGTTATCTTAATATATATCTACAATTGATCTTTGTAACATATGTATTGGTCTTGCTCTACTCTTAACGACTTTTAGACTGCAATTTTTAAAACATACTTTGGCTTCCCAATAAACCCAGATCATTGCTCTTTTTGGAGTACCACCACCACTTTTCCAATCCAGATTAGCACAAACCATAATTTTCATTATCTACCTACCTACTGACCGACTAACCGTTATCTGCACCGCTTATCCTCAGTTGGGTCGCGTTGGTGCTGGAACCCATCCCAGCTATCTTCAGGCAGTGGGCAGGGGACACCCTGAATTGGTTACCAGCGAGTCACAGGGCACACAGAGACAGACAACTCATTCGCTAGTTCACAACATTTTGAACCAGCTAATTACCTTGACATACATGTTTTTGAATGTGGGAGGAAACCGGAGTGCCTGGAGGAAACCCACGCAAGCATGGGGAGAACATGCAAACTCCACACATTAACTATGCCGTGGACGCGTTAACCACTCAGCTGCCATGCCATCACATACCATTTGAGTTGGTTTTGAAATGAAATGAAATTAAATCATCTGCATTTATATTGCATTTATATAGCGCTTTTCAAGACTTACCAAAGCGCTTTACATTGTGCTTCACATTTCCCAATAGCAGCCGGGCAGCCATGTGAGGCGCTAACCTGCTTATTGGGGGTATTAGGGGCTCAGTGTCTTACCCAAGGACACTTTGACATGTAACACGGACGAGCTGGGATTCGAACTGTGATTTCTTGATCCCAAGACGTGCGCTCTACCTCCTGAGCCATAATTTCAATAAAACAATTCATTCAATTGCAATTGTGTGTTTTGTGTTATTCTGTTGATCTAAAGTTGTTATTTAGTAACCTTCAGTCAGCAATGACGTCATCGAAAGATAAGTTTGCCCCTTGGGGGATTTTTTTAAAGTATCACGCTACTTCGCAGATTTTTACTTTTCACGGGGGGTTCTGGTCTCCGTCAACCGCAAAAACTGAGATATCTCTTTATTCCTATCTTTATGTGTGGGCACTCCAATTATTTGATTAAAACCAAATGTTTCAATCAGCGAATGAAATGTAACCATAGGCGAATTAGCTAATGATAACCTTAAAATAACCCATACATATCACTTTGTCTGCATAAGTTACATGGTCATTTAACAGTTGCGAGAATTAATTCAAAAAAATGGAATATGGTCCAGGTGGGCGATACACATTTATTACATAAACTGGCAGTGGCATTTGATAATAGTGCATTTTGTCTTTGTGCTGTGTTTAGGATTACTATTTTATCTATAAGCCATTTCAGGTTCCACAACAGAGTGGACATTATTGAAGTCTGGTGGGTGTTAATTTGACCCTTTTATTCTTTTCCTTGTGCGCAAAAGCTTTGTTTACATCCATCATATCCGTTCATTCCTTTCCCCCTCCTACCGCAGAGCTCCCCAAATTGCCTGACTACAAAACATGACCAAATGACCAAACACGTTGCAAAACAAAAAAACAGAAAAGTGCCATTTAATTGAAAAGCAACTAATGAGACAACATAAACAAGTATGAACAAATGAAATGACATGAAATTAAATGATCAATGCAATTCAATGCCTGGGAGCTTGTGCCTTTCAAGTATCCATTCAATTACACCATGTTTTGTCTAAAATTCAAGTCAAGTCATTTTTATTTGTATAGCCCTTAATCACAATTAGTCTCTAAGGGCTTCACAAGTTATTACATATAAGAAGTTTAGGTTATTCGTATGCTATAGAGTAGAAGTGAGTTTTAAGCCTAGATTTAAACATTTCCACCGAGGTTGCAGATCGGATCTCAGGGGGAAGAGCATTCCACAACACAGGTGCCCGGATGGAGAACGCTCTCGAACCAGCGGAACACTTCTTGGCTCTTGGGATCACTAGGAGACCGGCGCTCTCAGAACGAAGGCTTCGGGCCGGGACATAGGGGGAGATCAGATCTGAAAGATATGAGGGGGAAAGTCCATGTATGATTTTGTATAGTAGTAGGAGAACCTTAAAATCGCATCTTAGGCTAACAGGGAGCCAATGCAGGTTAGCCAAAATTGGGGTGATGTGATCGTACTTTTTTGTCCTTGTTAAAAGCCTCGCTGCAGCATTTTGTACCAGCTGAAGACTCTTGTTTTCTGGATCAAGGTTGGGTCGTTTCAGTGTGGGTTTAATGACGGCGGACTTAAAAGCAGCTGGAACTACACCTGAGGAGAGTCTCATCTCATCTCATTAGCCGTACCGCTTATCCTCATTAGGGTCGCGGGGAGGCTGGAGCCCATCCCAGCCATCTTCGGGCAGTGGGCAGGGGACACCCTGAACTGGTTGCCAGCCAATCGCAGGGCACACGGGGACAGACAACTCATTCGCCCATTCACACCTAGGGACAATTTGGACCGGCCAATTCACCTGAAATGCATGTTTTTGGAATGTGGGAGGAAACCGGAGTGCCCGGAGAAAACCCACGCAAGCACGGGGAGAACATACAAACTCCGCACAGAAAGTCTGGAGCTGGATTTGAACCCACGACAGGTTCCCATGACATGAACTGTGCCGCACAAGCGCTAACCACTGCGCCGCCGTGCTGCCCCTGAGGAGAGTGATATGTTTAAAATATTTAGAACTGAAGGTGCAAGAACGCCAAAGAGACCTTTAATAAGTGAACCTGGAAGCGTGTCGAACTGGCAAGTCGTCGCTTTGGCTGTATTCACCATCTGTTTAAGATTATCGAGTGACAGTTCACTAAAACGGGACAAAATCCCTGGACAGCCACCATGTCGTGCATCTATAGATTTGAGTGCTTTAGTATGTGTTGAATTAATACTGTCTTTAGCAATTTCTTCCTGTAAGCTTTGGATCTTCTTAGTAAAGAAGACCATTATGTCGTGGGCAGAATGAGTGGAGCTATCTGGGATAGTCTGTTGCCTTGTGAGCGATGCTACAGTGTCGAAAAAGACCTTGGGATTGTTCTTTTGTGACGCAATCACCTTCGACAGGTAGGCTGATTTTGCAGAGGTCAGGGCCGCAGGGCAACAAACTATCACACCAGATTTGATGGAAAACTTCAAGCTTGGTAAATTTTCTTGAATTACATATACATAATGTACTCATCGGTGAATTGTATCATAATTTCAATAACTGATAATAGAGAGACAGAGACAGATTACAAGAAGCCCCAAATTGTGTTCGAAATTTACTGTAATAGTGATGTGGGATAAGAATAACCTATATTTCATGTTGATAATATGTGTATTATTTGCCCTCATGTAGGTTTTAAATCTGGGGATGGTGTCATAATAGTCTGCAGTTTGCAATAGTCTTTGATCTGTGCAGCCCTTTGTGATTAAGGGCTATACAAATAAACATGACTTGACTTGACTTGACTTGGGGTGGCGCGGTGGTTAGCGCATCCGCAGCAAGTCAAGTCATTTTTATTTGTATAGCCCTAAATCACGAAGAGTCTCAAAGGGCTTCACAGATCATTACACTATGTTATACAGACTATTTTTCAGAATATTAGGACAGTTCTGGGGTCATGGGATTAAATCCAGCTAGCACCCTTCCTGTGCGGAGTTAGCATGCTCTAACCGTGCTTGCGTGGGTTTCCTCCAGACACTCAGGTTTCCTCCCACATTTTAACCCTAACGCTAACGCTAACATCATCTAATAATGACAGTCATTTTTTTGAACCATGCATTCTAGAATCATAAAACTTGCTTTTGGAAAACTTGTGAATTTTATATATTTAATGCAAGAATTGTGAAAAACTACTCAAGACCTTGCAATGTAAACTTTTTTAAAAAGTGTGACTGGCATCCTAAATACCGCTTTATTATGGGTTTCTCAGCTTGAAATTTCAAAAATAACATAATTTAATAATGACAATAACTTTGTAACCATACATGCTATAGTCATAAAACTTCCCGGGTTGGAAAACTTGTGAATTTTATATGCTTAGTGCAGGAATGGTGGAAAAGTTCATCCTTTTTAGCTATGCAAACTTTTAAAAAAGTGTGACTGGCATCCTAAATACCGCTTTATTATGGGTTTCTCAGCTTGAAATTTCAAAAATAACATCATTTAACAATGACAATAACTTTGTAACCATAGATGCTAGAATCATTAAACTTGATTTGGGTCTGCAAATCACCGTCAAATGTTCAATGTCCCATGAGCAGTTATTCGAGATTATTCTAGCATTTCTACACCAGTAGTTGTTGGTATAAATGCATAGTCCGCCACCCCTGCTATAAACGGTGAGTTTGCCGCTTCTATCACCGCGGAATGCAGTTAGCCCCACAATGCTTTTCTTTGCTACCAGAAGCATTACCCTTAGGATATATTTCTGTTGACCAGATAGTAATTCTTCTGGCAAAATTCCTATTACGTAAGCCTTTGGGTCCAACCGCAACTCCCAGCCAGTAATTAATTTTATTTCTCTCTGGATACTTCTCCAAAAATTTAATATTACAGGGCAATTCCAGAAAATATGCGTAAATTCTCCGACCCCCCCACAGTTGCGCCAACATAGATTTGAGGTATTTTTATATTTTGAAGTGATAGAGGGTGTATAGAAGAATCGCATTTTTACTTTCCATTCAAACTCCCTCCATGTCGGGCTGTTGGTTATTTTGTGTCCCTCTTTCAATGTTTTTTCCCATACGTTGTCTTTTATCGCTACATTAGTTTCTTGTTCCCATTTTTCCTTAACTGCCATGTCCTCATTACTGAGATCCATTCTCAGGGCTTTATATAGTTTTGATATAACCCCCTTTATTGATTGTCCTTTTGTATATGATATTAATAATTCCTCTACCTTAGTTGGCTCCTTACATATTTTCCCCCATTCCTCGTGTTTCTGGAGGTAATGCCTTAGTTGCAAATATTTGTAAAAATCATTTCTGGGTAGGTCAAATTCTTGTTGGAGTTGTTCGAATGATTTCATTGCCTGTGCTTCCAATACTTGGGTAATCAACATCAGTCCTTTTTGGGCTCATTTTTGAAACCCTACCTCCATAACCCCTGGTTTAAAGTCTGGGTTTTTCGCTATTTTGGTAGCCCTATTCACAGATCTTGATATTTTTAATTTTTTTTGTATTGTTGACCAAGTTTTAATAGTTCCCTTAATCCATTCATTCTGGATTTTTAATTTCTTCCACCTCGTGACTGATATGTATGGTAACGATTCCACAGGCATATTTGGACAAGATCGCTGCTCCATGTCCACCCATATCGTATCTTTGTCTGTAGTAATCCACAAGATGAGTGCTTTAATTTGAGCTGCCCAATAGTAATGTTTAATATTGGGTAGGTCTAGGCCCCCTTTTTCTTTAGGAGCTAACAGGGTTTTGTATTTTATTCTAGGTTTCTTGTTTTGCCAAATGAATTTTGTTATCAATTTATTTAACATTTTAAATGTGGATGCCGGGATCAGAATTGGAAGGGATTGAAACAGAAATAATAGTCTTGGTAATATGTTCATCCTAATTGTTTCTATCCTTCCGATAAGACTTAAGGGAAAAATTTCCCATTTTTCCAAATCTTTCCTTATTTCTTTTATCAACATTCCATAATTTGCATCAAACAGCTGTGTGGAATGTGGTGTAATGGTCACCCCCAAATATTTAAACCCTTTATTTGTCCATTTATAATCAAATCTTTCAATCACATCTGTTGGACATTTTCCTGATATCATCATTGCTATTGATTTGCTCTCATTATTTGAATACCCAGCTACTTCTCCATATATTTTAAGGCTCTCCAACAGTGGTGGTATTGATAACGAAGGTTCCTTCTGCATTACCAACAGGTCATCTGCAAACAATGATATTTTATGTTCTGTTCCTCCTTCATCAAATATCCCCCTTATTTGCTCATTTTGTCTAATTGATTCTGCGAGTGGTTCTATGCTTATTGCAAACAAGAGTGGGCTTAAACAATCCCCTTGCCGGACTCCTCTTTTGATATCAAATAAATCTGAACAGTGACCATTTACTCTAAGACGAGATTTAGGATTTTTATAGATTATTTTCACCCATTCAACAAATATTTGAGGGAAGCCAAAAGCTATAAGTGATTGATGTAAGAAGTTCCATTTCACCCCATCGAAAGCTTTTTGTGCATCCAAGCTCAGTAACATCGAGGGTTGGGTCTTAGATTTTGTGCTCGTAATTATGTTTAGTATCCTCCTAATATTGTTTACACCCTGCCTTCTCAGAATAAATCCTGTTTGATCATTTCTAATTAATTTCGCTATAAATTTCTGCATTCTTTTTGCCAGTATGCTTGTAAGAATTTTTAGATCATTACAAAGTAAACTAACTGGTCTATAGCTTTCACACAATATTGGTTCTTTTCCTTCTTTGTGCAAGACTGTTAAGATGGCTTCCGACCATGATTTGGGGGGGATCTCCTTTTGTTAGAGCATAGTTAAATACTTTATGCAGTACTGGTGTTAATTCTTCCTTAAAGCTTTTGTAGAACACCCCCGGGAATCCATCCGTTCCTGGTGATTTATTTATTTTTAAGTTATTTATTGTATCTTGTATTTCCTGTTTTGTAATGGGGCGAATAATTTCTATTGTATCCCCCTAGTGTTGGTAAATGTAGTTTTCCTAAAAAGTTTTGTGCCGTGTAGTTATCTAAGTAATTTTCTGAGTCCTTGTATAATTCTTTAAAATAATCTGCAAATGCTTCTGCTATACCTTTGGGTTTTACTAAACATTGTTTAGAGATAGGATGTTTTATTTGTGATATAATTCTATCTGTTTGGGCCTTTTTAAGTTGGAAGGCTAGCAGTCGACTGGCTCTATTGCCCATTTCATAGTATCTCTGGTTCACAAAGCGCAGAGCCCCTTCTGCTTTATTTGTCAAAAGTTCATCTAATTTGCTTCTGGTTGTTTTTAATACCTGTAATCTGGATTCATTTGGTGTTTTTTTATGTTCTTCTTCTAGTTCCTTAATCTTATCCTCCAATTCCTTCTGATTCTTTAAGCGTATTTGTTTTAGTCGGGACGATATTTCAATTAATTTCCCCCTTATTACAGCTTTCCCTCCTTCCCATAATATTGATGGAGAAACCTCATTGTTGTCATTGATTTGGAAATATTCTTTTATACACCGTTTTATTTCCTGTACTACGTTTTTATCTGAGAGGAGAGATACATTCATCCTCCAATACCTAAAATGGGGTTCATTGTCTAAACTTAGTTTCAAAGTAATTGGAGAATGGTCACTTATAGTAATATTCTCTATACCACACCCTACTACTGTATGCATATGTTGTCTTGAAATGTAAAAGTAATCAATTCTCAAATAGCTGCCATGCGGGTTTAAATAGAAAGTATATTCTTTAGTTTGGGGATTTTTCTCTCTTCATGGATCTATCAATCCCAATTCTTTAGTTATGTTATTTAACATCCTCGACCTCTTTGTATTTGTTCCATGTACTGAAGGATACTTGTCCACTTTGCAATTCTGTACAGTGTTAAAGTCACCTCCTATAAGTAACATTTCCTTCACACAGTTGGTTATTACTTTAGCTAATACTTGAAAAAATGTCCCCTTTTCCTCAATTGGTGCATAAACATTCATTATTGATATTTCCCAACCGGCCATTGACCCTATAATCATTATATATCGCCCCAGATTGTCCTTCACTTCTTTTTCGACTTTAAACGCCACCCCTTTTCCAAGTAAAATTGCTACTCCCCTCCTTTTACCATAGGATGCGTAGAACACCTGGTTCACCCATTCTCTTTTTAGCTTCTTATGTTCAATCTCTGTCAAATGTGTCTCTTGTAATAAGGCTATTGAGCTCTGCAATGTCTTGAGTTGTTTCAATATCTTCTTTCTCTTGATGGGGTGGTTTAGCCCATGTACATTATATGAAACAATATTTAGATTGCTCATGATTTGTATTGAGTCTGACTGATTTTTGAAGCATACAAAAACACTACATTAATCACCTCCATTGACAAAACAAACCAAATTACTAACAAACATATTGACAAGCACACATGATTCCCCACCAAAAAGAAAAAAAACACACCCAAAAAACAAAAACCCATGTCTTCCAAGAGTCCAATCGGAGAGTTGTGGCTACCCTCCTGGAAATATGCACTCAGTGCGTGAACAACTTTTGTACCGTCGTCCATAGTTATAACTAACTAAATATTTTAGCGTAGCTCTATGCCAATATATATATATATATATATATATATATATATATATATATATATATATATATATATATATATATATATATATATATATATATACATATATTGTTTTAATTTAAAGATAACAAGTTTACTTGGCATTTTACTTACTTCTAATTTATTGAATTTATAATAGAAAGGGCAGATATGGTCCTTACTCTTTCACCCCAAATCCGAATTTGGCTTTGTTTTGCTCCATGAGAGCTTGTAAGTCACCTTCTATGATGGGGGTGTTCCTTTGTCTTCCTCTCAATTCCGGTCACTGTGGTCCAAATGTTCTTTGACAACATCTTTTGCAGTGTCTCCGTGTTGTCCTCTTCCACTTCGATCCCCATTTCTTTTAGCAATGTTGCTGCCTCCATCAGTGTAGAGAATGTTCTTAGTCCAAAAACATCTTCAGCTGGGCGGGATATGGGGATTGTGCCTTTACGTTCTTTTCCTTTAACGTTTTGATAACGTCCCTTACTTGTTTCCTCTTTTTTTGGATTTCTGTGGTGTAATCTTGGTTGAAGTAAACGGTCTTGCCTTCGTACGTTGTCTTCCGCTTCCATGCTTCTTTCATTACGGATTCTTTCACTATGTAGTCGGTGAAACGTATGATAATTGCCCGTGACAGTGCTTTACCCTGAGACTTGTTCACCAGTGAGCGGTGTGCCCTCTCAATGCACAAATCCATATGTCCTGTTGTCGGAATGTTCGATTTAATAAAGTTTGTTATGAAGCCGATTGTGTCGTTCCTCTCGGCACCCTCCGGAATGCCATGTATTCTAATGTTGTTCCGTCGTGATCTCGACTCCAAGTCCTCACACTTTGTTGCTAGTTTGGCGGTTTGTTGGAGCAAGGAGACTGTTAATTGTTCTAGTCTTAACGTTCGCTCTTCCGTGTTAGCATGTAGCTCCTCCATGCTTTCCACCCTCCGCTCCAGCAACACAGTGCGCTCCAGAAGCTCTTCGATGCTTTTTTCCATTCTTGCCATAGCAATCTTGTTCTCACTGGCTGCTTCAGTGTGTTCTTGCCGTAATTTACGGATTTCATGGAGGATGGCCGAGTCACGTCCCTCGTCGACCAATGACATTCCTTCTGCTCCCTTGATCTTTTTCCCCTTAGCGCCTTTTTCCTCAACAAGTGTCCCCTTCTTGACCATGTTTTGTTGAAGAATTTCTCCAAGTAAGTATTACATTACTCTTTAGTCATTTTTTTCTCAGAGCTACTTTCCTTGCTGCCGTCTACCTCATTGCGCCACCGGAAGTCGGTCGTAAGTTCCACTCTTAAATGGTCTAGTTTGTTGTCCAGAGAGCGAACGTTGGAAAGGAAAATGGATGGGAGAAGCGTTTTGAAGCACATTTGAACATCGTTTAATAATGAAAATGACTTTGTAACCGTACATGCTATAGTCATAAAACTTGCTTTCCCGGCTAGGAAAACCTGTAATTGTTATATATTTAGTGCAGGAATGGTGGAAAAGTTCAACTTTTTTAGTTATGCAAAATTTTGAAAAACTGTGACTGGCATCCTAAATACCGCTTTATTATGGGTTTCTCAGCTTGAAATTTCAAAAATAACATCATTTAATAATGACAATAACTTTGTAACCATACATGCCAGAATCATAAAACTTCCCGGGTTGGAAAACTTGTGAATTGTATATTTAGTGCAGGAATGGTGGAAAAGTTAATCCTTTTTAGCTATGCAAACTTTTAAAAAAGTGTGACTGGCATCCTAAATACCGTTTTATTATGCGTTTCTCAGCTTGAAATTTCAAAAATAACATCATTTAATAATGACAATAACTTTGTAACCATAGATGCTAGAATCATAAAACTTGATTTGGGTCTCCAAATCACCGTCAAAAGTTCATTTTAAACATTGTCTCTTTATGGCTGACAAAGCATTGACTTTTCTGAAACAAATCCTCCCATACAAATGAATTGGCACCTATTTAACGGTGTTGTACTTTTGGGTTGAGTGCCATCTTGTGGGATTTTTGCCGTACTGCAGCTCCCGTTGTAAACACATTGAGCCATTGGAAATGAATGGGCGCCTATTTAACGAGGGCCCTCCGGTGGCGATATTGCGGTACTGCAGCTCACATTAGAATAATGCTTTGATACAATGGAGTTGAATGTGTCTCAAGTTTTTTAACACTGTCCCTTTAAATTCTGACTTGGATTATGATCCGACGGGTGGGCTTCTCCATTTGATAAAAATCATATGGTATTTTGTTCTCCAATTGATAACAATCATATGGTATTTTGTCCACCATATCTACACCTCTGCCGAATACTCTTGGTAAAACACTCATTTGTATTTTGTGAACAATAAGTGCTTCTTGTGTATGTAGTTTTGTTGACATTGTACAAGGACTAGTGAGAAATGATATTTTTTTCTTCTGTGACAGGCTTCAATTGTCCACAAGTGAACATGTATATCTCACAAGGTTTCTACACACTGCTGGGATTTCCGATGTAAAACAGCTCATCTTATTTTGGTTAACACAACCCTACTGGAAACACTGACTGAATTTATTTTCAGAGTAAGTGTTTTTGTTTATGTCAAGTTGACGCACTAGTACCTTTCCCGATTCATGAGAACTCGACTAAGCTGTCTTTGAGGGAACATCTACTCGCGAGATGCAGCTGCATATTTTGGATAATGTTTTTCGCAAATTGTGATGTTCTCAAAAGTCGCACTGGTGTTTTTGATTCTCATAAGTGCTTCCTTTTGCGGTAGTCTCAGCTGCGAATGATCCACAAGTGGGTTTCTCCGATTGATCACAATCTCACAGGTTCTTGTTAATAGGCTCTCAATGGTCAAATGGCTGCATAATACTCCTGGACATTTGTATACATGGAGGGCAGGGTAAGGTTTCAATGCCTTTGAAGAAACCCATCAATTCATGCTACACAACAAGTTACCTGGGGGCCATCGTGCCGACAGGTCTGTTTATTCACCCAACAGGAGCCCTGACTTTAAATTATTCAATAGTAAGTGCTACTTGTTGGGACAATAACAAAGACATGAACAGTGAGTTGAGCAACATCAAATGGCTCAATTAAAGGTTGTTCAGCATGGAAACGCTTTAAATGTGTCCTTTTGGTTCGTTTTTGTTTTATGTCAATATCATCTGGCTCATTTGTCATTGAAAATTGCTCTGACATTTGTTTTCGGAGAACAATAAGTGCTTCTTGTTGGGGCAGTTTTGTTGACTTTGTGGAAGGACTGGTCAGAAATTAACATGTCTTCTTCAGTTTCAGGCTTCAATTGTCCACAAATGAACGTGTTCATCTCACAAGGTTTCCAAACAATGCAGGGATTTCCGATGTATCACAGCTGATGTCATTTTTAGTAAGGTTAAGTCAAGTCAAGTCAAGTCATTTTTATTTGTATAGCCCTTAATCACAATTAGTCTCTAAGGGCTTCACAAGTTATTACATATAAGATTAGGTTACTCGTATGCTATAGAGTAGAAGTGAGTTTTAAGCCTAGATTTAAACATTTCCACCGAGGTTGCAGATCGGATCTCAGGGGGAAGAGCATTCCACAACACCGGTGCCCGGATGGAGAACGCTCTCGAACCAGCGGAACACTTCTTGGCTCTTGGGATCACCAGGAGACCGGCGCTCTCGGAACGAAGGCTTCGGGCCGGGACATAGGGGGAGATCAGATCTGAAAGATATGAGGGGGAAAGTCCATGTATGATTTTGTATAGTAGTAGGAGAACCTTAAAATCGCATCTTAGGCTAACAGGGAGCCAATGCAGGTTAGCCAAAATTGGGGTGATGTGATCGTACTTTTTTGTCCTTGTTAAAAGCCTCGCTGCAGCATTTTGTACCAGCTAAAGACTCTTGAGTCTGGTCATCGAAAGACCGGAAAGTAGTGCATTACAGTAGTCGAGACGGGAGGTAACAAACGCATGAATTATGATTTCCGCATCCGACTGAGAAAGTATAGGACGAATTTTAGCAATGTTACGGAGATGGAAGAAAGCGGTTCTAGTAATTTTCTTCACATGTGTTTGAAAGGACAGATCAGGGTCGAAAATGACACCTAAATTTTTAAGTGAATCACTCTGTGTGATGTGGCAATTGTCCAAGTTCACTGCGGTTTTAGAGAATAAGTCACGGGACTTAGAAGGACCAATAACTAACATTTCAGTCTTTTCAGGGTTAAGACGCAGGAAATTGAGTGACATCCACTCTTTTATCTCAGTGAGGCAGGCCTCCAAAGTTCCACAGTTTAGTGTGGCAGATTCCTCCATCGGGAGATAGAGTTGAGTGTCATCTGCGTAGCAATGGAAACTGATATTATACTTGCGAATAATATCACCTAGTGGAAGCATATAAATGCTGAAGAGAAGGGGGCCAAGCACTGAACTCTGCGGAACACCACAAGTAACACTAAATGGCTCAGATGTCAATTCGCCATATTTAACGCAGTGTGTCCTATCTGAGAGGTAGGATCTGAACCATAATAGGACGTTTCCTGAGAGACCAATCAATTTTTCCAACCGTTCTAGCAAGATATTATGGTCCACTGTGTCAAATGCAGCACTGAGGTCCAGCAGCAGCAAAAGTGATGATGCGCCCGAGTCCATTGCCCGTAGGAGATCATTGGTTACCTTAATCAGAGCTGTCTCAGTAGAGTGGTTAGCCCTGAATCCTGATTGCATTGATTCAAAGAGATTGTTCTCGGACATGAAATCATTCAGCTGCTGTGCCACTACTTTTTCAAGTATTTTAGAAAGAAACGGTAGGTTTGACACAGGTCTATAATTACATAAGTTTTCTGGATCTAGGTTGGGTCGTTTCAGTGTGGGTTTAATGACAGCGGACTTAAAAGCAGCTGGAACTACACCTGAGGCGAGTGATATGTTTAAAATATTTAGAACTGAAGGTGCAAGAACGCCAAAGAGACCTTTGATAAGTGAACCTGGAAGTGGGTCGAACTGGCAAGTCGTCGGTTTGGCCGTATTCACCATCTGTTTAAGATTTTCGAGTGACAGTTCACTAAAACGGGACAAAATACCTAGACAGCCACCATGTCGTGCATCTAGAGATTTGAGTGCTTTAGTATGTGTTGAATTAATACTGTCTTTAGCAATTTCTTCCTGTATGCTTTGGATCTTCTCAGTAAAGAAGACCATTATGTCGTGGGCAGAATGGGTGGAGCTATCTGGGATAGTCTGTTGCCTTGTTAGCGATGCTACAGTGTCGAAAAGGACCTTGGGATTGTTCTTTTGTGACGCAATCACTTTCGAAAGGTAGGCTGATTTTGCAGAGGCCAGGGCCGCTTTATACTTCAACAAACTATCACACCAGATTTGATGGAAAACTTCAAGCTTGGTAGCGCGCCATTTTCTTTCAGATTTCCTGCATTCTCGTTTAAGGGATCTAGTTTCATCATTAAACCAAGGTGTGCGTCTTTTAGGTCGTGATTTATGCCGGATGGACGCAACTGAATCCAGGGCATTGGCCAGGGTAGCGTTAAATTCATTTAGGAGTGGTTCGATGGAGCCTATGTAGGAAGGAAAGGACGCAACTGCTCCTGGAAGAATATCGGAGAGCTCAGAAACTGTGCCAGTGCTTATATTGCGCTAAATCCTTCAGCTTTTTTAACACTACTTTTAGCTAGCACCTCAAATGTAACTAAATAATGATCCGAGATAACTGTAGTACACGATAGCACCGCCATGTTTGAGGTTGAAACTCCTCGAGTCAGAACCAAGTCGAGCGTGTTTCCATCTTTATGGGTTGGCAAATCAACCAGTTGATTAAAACCAAAAGCATCAATTATAGACTGAAACGCAACAGTGAGTGAACTGAGTGGGGAGTTCATATGAATGTTAAAGTTGCCCATAATTATAATTTTGTCTGCATAGGTTACTAGTTCAGACAAAAGTTCAGCAAATTCGTCTAAGAAAGTTGTGTAATAATAATAATAATAATTTCCTTGTATTGTCATTCTGTGTAACAATGTACACAGAACGAAATGTCGATTGCATCTGACCCGATGCAGCCGCAGCCAAGAGAGGGCGCCGCCGACCATTTTTTAAGTCTTAGGAATGACTCGGCCGGGGCGCGAACCCGAACCTCCCAGTCTCAAAGCGGGCGCCTTACCATCTAGGCTACTGAGCTGGTATGGTCCTGGTGCGCGATAGATAGTTATCACATAGATTGACAATGGAGAGGACCTCATAACAAGAGCCTCGAACGACTTGTGATTATTAGAGGTACGAGGAGTAAATTTGAGCGTTTTTTCAGAAATGAGCGCGACACCGCCACCCTTTTTCAACGTGCGTGCTAAATGGCTGCTCTCGTAATCTGGGGGAGAAGCATAATTTAGAGCTAAATACTCATCCGGGCGTAACCACGTTTCACAGAGACCAATACAGTTAAGTTTATAATCGCGAATAATATTATCTACAAGTAAAGCTTTAGGAGCGAGTGATCTAACATTCAAAAGACCAAATTTTAGCTTTGAATCATTTGACTTAGCTGTAGCCTTTGTGGAGATCGTCACGAGATGCCGGTTGTGTGCGTTGGGCTTCGGGTGTCGGTTGACTCGCAGAATCGACGAAGAAATGATGGTTGGGTTAGACAGATCTTCATGTCGTTGCTTCATCAACTTCACACGCTTCCCTGCACGACATCCTCACTTCTGTTTTCTATCTTTTCGCCGTCTTCGTCTCCGATTTTTCTTCTTTTTCTTCGGTGGAGCGGGAAAGCAGGGCGAACCCGAGTCCCTTTGGAGCTCATTTGGGATGTCGTGGGTGGTATAGAAAGTGCCCGAAAAGTCGAAATTTAGACACCCACCTAGTCGGATGAGCTCCTCCCGACTGTAGGTCTTATTGGCCACGCATGTATCCAAAAAGGAAAGCAGGAGGACAGTGGTAAATAGTAGGATAGCCGGATAACAATCAGCCGCAACGAAAACTCGCGCCGCCATGTTGGAAACCGGTTGCAATGATTTTAAAGACACCCATCAATTCATGCTACACAACAAGTTAGCTGGAGGGTCATTGTGACGACCAGTCTGTTTACTCACCCTACAAGGGCACTGACTTTAATCCATGCAAATGTAAGTGCTATTTGTTGGGGGTAATAGCACAGGCATGAGCTATGAGCTGAACAACATCAAACGGCACTACTCTCTAAATGGTATTGCATAACTTGGATTATATTTTTAGCAAACTGTGATGTGCTCAAAGTTTGCACTAATGTTTTTTATTCTCATAAATGCTTCATTTTGGGGTTGTCTCAGCTTTTTTATGATCCAACGGGTGGGTTTTTCCGATTAAAGACAATTTCACACCTTGTGTTGATGGCCTCTGCAGTTATTGCTATTGTTTATGTCATGTTGACGCACCAGTGCCTTGCCTAAGTCATGAAATCTCGGCTAAGCTTTCTTTTAAGGAAGAATTACTCGCTAGATGGAGCTGCATAACTTGTTTTTAGCAAACTGATTTTTCAAAAGTTGCACTGGTGTTTTGTATTCTCATAAGTGCTTCCTTTTAAGATTGTCTCAGCTGCAAATGATCCAAAGGGTGGGTTTCTCTGATTCACAACAATCTGAATGAATCGTGTGGATGGCCACTCAATGTTCGAGGGGCTACATAATACTCCTGGACATTTGTTTGCATGGTGGGCGGGACACGTTTTTCAGATTGATAACAATCTCACATGTTATTGTTGATGGCCTCTGTATTGATGAAGGACTTCAGAATACTCCTGGACAGTTGTATACATGGAGGGCAGGTATGGTTTCAATGCCTTTAAAGACACCCATAATTTCATGCCACACAACGAGTTAGCTGGAGGAACCTTGTGCAGACCCGTCCGTTTATTCACCCAACATGAGCACTGACTTGAAATTATGCAATAATAAGTGCTACGTGTTGGGGCAATAGCACAGACATGAGCTATGAGCTGAAAATCATCAAATGGCACTTTTAGAGGTAATTTAGCATGGAAACGCATTAAATGTAACCTTTTGCTTTGGTTTTATTTTATTTCAATACCATTGGCTCATTTGTCATCAAAATTGCTCCGACTAAAGCACAAATTACCCCAAAAATGCTTATTGTTGGGGTAGTTTGTTGACTTTGTGCAAGGACTTGTCCGAAATTAACATGTCTTCTTCAGTGACAGGCTTCAATTGTCCGCAAGTGAACGTGTTCATCTTGAAAGGTTTCTACACACTGCAGGGATTTCCGATGTTTCACAGCTGATGTCATTTTTAGTTAACACAGCTCTACTGGAAGCACTGACTTAAACTATTTCTATGGTAAGTGCTTTGGTTTTGGTCATGTTTACGCACGATTACCTTGCCCCACTCAAGACACCTGGTCAAAGCTGTCTTTAAAGGAAGAAGTACTCGCTAGATGCTGCTGCGTAACGTGGATAATGTTTCACGAGTGGGCTTCTCCAATTGATAAAAATTTCACACGTTTGTGTTGATGGGCTCTCAATGGTCAAATGGCTGCATAAAAGTCCTGGACATTTGTATGCATGGGGGGGGCGGGGTAAGGATTCAATGCCTTTAAAGACACCCATCAATTCATGCTACACAACAAGTTAGCTGGAGGGCCATAGTGCCGACCAGTCTGTTTTTTTTGTCCACCATATCTACACCTCTGCCAAATACTCTTGGTAAACCACTCAATTGCATTTAGTGAACAATAAGAGCTTTTTGTTTATGTAGTTTTTTTGACTTTGTACAAGGACTGGTCAGAAATGTTCATTTATTCTTCTGTGACAGGCTTCAATTGTCAGCAAGTGAACATGTTCATCTCACAAGGTTTCTACAAACTGCTGGGATTTCCGATACATAACAGCTCATCTCATTTCAGTTAACACAACCCTACTAGAAACACTGACTGAATTTATTTTCAGAGTAAGTGTTTTTGTTTATGTCAAGTTGACGCATTAGTACCTTTCCCCATTCATGAGAACTCGACTAAGCTGTCTTAGAGGGAACTTCTACTCGTGAGATGCAGCTGCATATTTTGGATAACGTTTTTCGCAAACTGTGATGTTCTCAAAAGTCGCACTGATGTTTTTGATTCTCATAAGTGCTTCCTTTTGCGGTAGTCTCAGCTGCGAATGATCCTCGGGTGGGTTTCTCCGATTGATCACAATCTCACAGCTTCGTGTTGATGGGCTTTCAATGGTCAAATGGCTGCATAATACTCGTGGACATTTGTATGCATGGAGGGCGGGGTAAGGTTTCAATGCCTTTGAAGAAACCCATCAATTCATGCTACAAACCAAGTTACCTGGAGGGCCATCGTGCCGACAAGTCTGTTTATTCACCCAACAGGAGCCCTGACTTTAAATTATTCAATAGTAAGTGCTACTTGTTGGGACAATAACAAAGACATGAACAGTGAGCTGAGCAACACCAAATGGCTCAATTGAAGGTTGTTCAGCATGGAAACGTTTTAAATGTGTCCTTTTGGTTCGTTTTTGTTTTATGTCCTGGAGGGCCGTATGTTCTGCATTATTTTTGAGGTTTCTCTGATCCAATACAGGTGATTCCAATCACCAGTATTGTTAACGAGCACTTGCTAGCTTGCTAACGAGGTTATAATTTATGTCACCTGAGTTAAAGAAGAGCAAACTTCAAATCTGGCAGGACGTATGGCCCTCCAGGACCGGAGTGCCCAGGTCTGCTCTAAATAGTATTGCATAACTTGGATTATATTTTTAGCAAACTGTGATGTCCTCAAAGGTTGCACTAATGTTTTGTATTCTCATAAGTGCTTGTCTCAGCTTTTTTATGATCGAACGGGTGGGTTTTTCCAATCAAAAACAATCTCACACCTTGTGTTGATGGCCTCTGTAGTTATTGCAATTGTTTATGTCATGTTGACGCACCAGTGTCTTGCCTAAGTCATGAAATCTCGGCTAAGCTTTTTAAGGAAGAATTACTCGCTAGAAAGAGCTGCATAACTTGTTTTTAGCAAACTCTGATTTTCTCAAAAGTTGCACTAGTGTTTTGTATTCTCATAAGTGCTTCCTTTTGGGATTGTCTCAGCTGCAAATGATCAAATGGGTGGGTTTCTCTGATTGAAAACAATCTGAAAGAATAGTGTGGATGGCCACTCAATGTTCGAGGGGCTGCATAATACTCCTGGACATTTGATTGCATGGAGGGCGGGGCAGGTTTTTCAGATTGATAACAATCTCACATGTTATTGTTGATGGCCTCTTTATTGGTGAGGGACTTCAGAATACTCCTGGACATTTATATACTGGACTGTCTCAGAAAATTAGAATATTGTGATAAAGTTCTTTATTTTCTGTAATGCAATTAAAAAAACAAAAATGTCATACATTCTGGATTCATTACACATCAACTGAACTATTTCAAGCCTTTTATTATTTTAATATTGCTGAATTTGGCTTACAGCTTAAGAAAACTCAAAAATCCTATCTCAAAATATTAGAATATCATGAAAAAGTATACAAGTAGGCTATTCAACTAATCACCTGAATCATCTAATTAACTCGAAACACCTTGCGAGGGTTTCCTGAGCCTTAAAAACACTCAGCTTGGTTCAGTAAACTAAATCACAAGTATGGGGAAGACTGCTGATCCGACTGCTGTCCAGAGGACCATCATTGATACCCTCCATCAGGAGGGTAAGACACAAAAATAAATTTCTCAAAGAGCAGGCTGTTCACAGAGTGCAGTTTCAAAGCATATCCACAAAAAGTCTGTTGGAAGGGAAAAATGTGGCCGGAAACGCTGCACAACCAAGAGAGATGACCGCAGCCTTAACAAAATTGTGAAGAAGAGCCGCTTCCAGAATTTGAGGGAGCTTCAAAGACAGTGGGCTGAAGCTGGAGTCCAGGTATCAAAAGCCACAGTTCACAGACGTGTCCGGGAAATGGGCTACAATAGCCGTATTCCCATGGTCAAGCCACTTCTGAACTCAAGACAACGGAAGAAGCGTCTGACTTGGGCTATGGAGAAGAAGCACTGGACAGTTGCAGAGTGGTCCAAAGTCCTCTTTTCAGACGAAAGCAAGTTTTGCATTTCATTTGGAAGTCAAGGCGCCAGAGTCTGGAGAAAGGCTGGAGAAGAGCAAAATCCAAGTTGCTTGAAATCCAGTGTGAAGTTCCCACAGTCAGCAATGGTTTGGGGAGCCATGTCAGCTGCTGGTGTTGGTCCACTGTGTTTCATCAAGTCCAGAGTAAATGCAACTGTGTACCAAGAGATTTTAGAGCACTACATGCTTCCATCTGCTGAAAAACTCCATGGAGATGAGTATTTCATTTTCCAGCATGATCTGGCACCTGCCCACAGTGCCAAAACCACCAGTAACTGGTGCACTGACCATGGCATCACTGTCCTTGATTGGCCTGCTAATTCCCCTGACCTGAACCCCATCGAGAATTTGTGGGGTATAGTTAAGAAGATGAAAGACACCAGACCTACAAATGCAAATGAGCTGAAGGCCGCTATCGAAGCATCCTGGGCATCAATAACACCTCAGCAATGCCACAGGCTGATTGCCTCCATGCCACGCCGGATTGATGCAGTAATCCGTGCAAAAGGATTCCCAACCAAGTACTGAGTGCATCAATGGACATTTTCAAATGTTTGATTTAGTTTTGCTGTTATAAAATTATTTTTTTTACTTGGTCTGAGGAAGTATTGTTCAATAGTAAGTGCTACTTGTTGGGACAATAACAAAGACATGAACAGTGAGCTGAGCAACACCAAATGGCTCAATTGAAGGTTGTTCAGCATGGAAACGCTTTAAATGTGTCCTTTTGGTTTGTTTTTGTTTTATGTCAATATCATCTGGCTCATTTGTCATTGAAAATTGCTCTGACATTTGTTTTCGGAGAACAATAAGTGCTTCTTGTTGGGGCAGTTTTGTTGACTTTCAGAAATTAACATGTAATCTTCAGTTACAGGCTTCAATTGTCCACAAATGAACGTGTTCATCTCAGAAAGTTTCCAAACACTGCAGGGATTTCCGATGCATCACAGCTGATGTCATTTTTGGTAAGGTTGCAATGATTTTAAAGACACCCATCAATTCACGCTACACAACAAGTTAGCTGGAGGGTCATTGTGACGACCAGTCTGTTTACTCACCCTACAAGGGCACTGACTTTAATCCATGCAATTGTAAGTGCTATTTGTTGCGGGTAACAGCACAGGCATGAGCTATGAGCTGAACAACATCAAACGGCACTACTCTCTAAATAGTATTGCATAACTTGGATTATATTTTTAGCAAACTGTGATGTCCTCAAAGGTTGCACTAATGTTTTGTATGCTAATAAATGCTTCATTTTGGGTTTGTCTCAGCTTTTTTATGATCCAACGGGTGGGTTTTTCCGATTAAAGACAATTTCACACCTTGTGTTGATGGCCTCTGTAGTTATTGCAATTGTTTATGTCATGTTGACGCAACAGTGCCTTGCCTAAGTCATGAAATCTCGGCTAAGCTTTTTAAGGAAGAATTACTCGCTAGATGGAGCTGCATAACTTGTTTTTAGCAAACTCTGATTTTCTCAAAAGTTGCACTGGTGTTTTGTTTTCTCATAAGTGCTTCCTTTTGGGATTGTCTCAGCTGCAAATGATCAAATGGGTGGGTTTCTCTGATTGACAACAATCAAAGAATCGTGTGGATGCCCACTCAATGTTCGAGGGGCTGCATAATACTCCTGGACATTTGTATGCATAGAGGGCGGGGCACGTTTTTCAGATTGATAACAATCTCACATGTTATTGTTGATGGCCTCTTTATTGGTGAGGGACTTCAGAATACTCCTGGACATTTGTATACAGGGCGGGTATGGTTTCAATGCCTTTAAAGACACCCATACTTTCATGCTACACAACGAGTCAGCTGGAAGAACCTTGTGCAGACCCGTACGTTTATTCACCCAACAGGAGCACTGACTTGAAATTATGCAATAGTAAGTGCTACGTGTTGGGGCAATAGCACAGACATGAGCTATGAGCTGAACAACATCAAACAGCTATTGTAGAGGTAATTTAGCATGGGAACGCCTTAAATGTGTCCTTTTTGTTTGGTTTTGTTTTATTTCATTACCATTGGTTCATTTGTCACCAAAATTGCTCTGAGAAAAGCACTCATTTGTGTTTTGAGAATAATAAGTGCTTCTCGTTGGGGAAGTTTTGTTGTGTTTGTACAAGGACTGGTCAGTAATGAAAGTCACTTGTTCTGTGACAGGCTTCAATTGTCCACAAGTGAACGTGTTCATCTCACAAGGTTTCCTCACAATGTAGGGATTTCCTATGTATAACAACAGTTCTCATTTTTGATTACCACAACATGAATGGAAGCACTGACCTAAACTATTTCTGCGGTAAGTGCTTTTGATTGGGTCATGTTGACGCACGAGTGCCCCATTCATGAAAGCTCGGCTTGACTGTCTTTTAAGGAAGAACTACTCGATAGATGCAGCCGCATATTTTGGATGTTTTTTGCAAATTGTGATGTCCTCAAAAGTTGCACTGATGTTTTGTTTTCTCACAAGTACTTCTTTTTTAGGGTTGTCTCAGCTGTGCATGATCCGACTGGCGGGTTTCTCATATTGATAACATTCTCACATGTTATTGTTGATGGCCTCTTTATTTTCGAGGGACTGCTGAATACTCCTAGACATTTGTATGCATGGAGGGCGGGGTAAGGTATCAATGCCTTTAAAGACACCCATCACTTCATGCTAAACAACGAGTTAGCTGGAGGAACATTGTGCAAACCAGTCTGTTTATTCACCCAACATGAGCACTGACTTGTAATTATGCAATAGTAAGTGCTACTTGTTGGGGCAATAACACAGACATGAGCTATGAGCTGAACAGCATCAAACAGCACTTGTAGAGGTCATTTAGCATGGAAATGCCTTAAATGTGTCCTTTTCGTTTTGTTTTATTTCAATACCATTCGTTCATTTGTCACCAAAATTGCTCTGACAAAATGAATCGTTGTGTTTTGAGAATAGTAAGTGCTTTTTATTGGGGTTGTTTTGTTGTCTTCGTACAAAGACTGGTCAGAAATGAAAATGTCTTCATCTGTGACAGGTTTCAATTGACCACAAGTGAAGGTGTTCATCTCACAAGCTTTCCACACACTGCAGGGATTTCCTATGTGTAAGAGCTGATGTCATTTTTGAATACCACAACCCGACTGGAAGCGCTGACTTAAACTATTGCTGTGGTAAGTGCTTTGGTTTAAGTCATGTCTACGCACGAGTTCCTTCCCCCATTCATGAAAACTCGGCTGAGCTGTCTTATAAGGAAGAACTACTCGCTAGATGCAGCTGCATATTTTGGATAATGTTTTTAGCAAACTGTGATGTCCTCAAAGTTGCACTGATGTTTTGTAGTCTCATAAGTGCTTCCTTTTGGGGTTGTCTCAGCTGTGCATGATCCAACTTTTCCAATTACTAACAATCACAAAGGTTCGTGTTGATGGCCACTCAATGGTTGGGGGGCTGTATAGATCTCTGGGATATTTGAATACATGGAGGGCGGGGTAAGGTTTCACTGACACCCATCAATTTATGCTACACAAGAAATTAGCTGGAGGGTCATTGTGCTGACATGTCTGTTTATTCACCCAAAGAGGGCACTGACTTTAAATTATGCACTAGTAAGTGTTACTCATTTGAGAATAACACATACAGTAATGAGTGCACTCCGGTTGCATTTTTGGGACAATGCAGCTACTTTTAAAAATACATTGAGCCGTTAAATGAACGGCCGCCAATTTATTGAGTGCCCTCCGGTGGCGTTTTTGCGGCAATGCAGCTACCATTGGAAATACATCCAAACATTCGAAATGAACGGCCGCCGATTCAAATGAGTGCCCTCCGTGGCATTTTTGCAGCAATGGAGCTACCACTGGAAATACTTCGTGCCGTATGAAATGAACGGCTGCCGATTAAATGAGTGCCCTGGGTGGCGTATTTGCGGCAATGCAGGTACCATCGGAAATACATCAATCCGTTTGAAATGAACAGCCACCGATTTAATAAGTACCCTCCTGTGGGTTTTTTGCGGCAATGCAGCTACCATTGGAAATACATCCAGCCGTTGGAAATGAACGGCAGCCGAGTTAATGAGTGTCTCCGGTGGCGTTTTTGCGGCAATGCAGCTACCATCGGAAATACATCCAGCCGTTCGAAATGAACGGCTGCCGATTTAATAAGTGCTCTCCGGTGGCGTTTTTGCGGCAATGCAACTACCATTGGAAATACTTCGTGCCGTTTGAAATGAACAGCCACTGATTTAAAAGTGCCCTCCGGTGGCGTTTTTGCGGAAAGGCAGCAACCATTGGAAATACATCCAGCCGTTCGAAATGAACCGCTGCTGATTTAATGAGTGCCCTGCGGTAGCGTTTTTGGGGCAATGAAGCTACCATTGGAAATACGTCAAGCCGTTCGAAATGAACAGCTGCCGATTTGATGAGTGCCCTCTGGTGGCGTTTTTGCAGCAATGCAGCTACCATTGGAAATGTGCTGGGAAAGATTTCAGTGACTATGTTGCGTGAATAAACAGACTGGTTTGCACAATGTTCCTCCAGCTAACTTGTTGTTCAGAATGTGGCGGCTAAACTTTTGACTAAGACCAAAAAGTTTGAGCATATTACTCCTGTATTGGCCAACTTGCACTGGCTCCCAGTCCACTTAAGATGTTTAATTTTCTCGCAACTACGAGAAACAGCCGCCGACTCCATTTTTCGCGCTGTGCATACTGGGAAATATTAAACAACGATTCTCTTTCATTCGTGCATTTGTATAAAAAAATGGCTCCTGTTAAGAGACACGCGTACAACGCCGAGTTTAAACTCAAGGCGATCAGTCACGCAATAGAGCGGCAGCGAGAGAGTTAAACATAAATTAATCGATGGTACGGAAGTGGAGAAAGGATTAAGATAAGCTCCGCCAAGTAAGGAAAACTCAACAAAGTTTCCGTGGCAATAAAGCAAGATGGCCAGAGTTAGAGGAGACACTTGAACAGTGGGTTGTTCAACAAAGAGCGGCAAGCAGAAGTGTCATTACGATAACGATAACTATACGTATGAAGGCAACAGCGCTGGCACAGGAACTCAATATTAAAGAATTCAGGGGTGGTCCTACTTGGTGCTTTCGTTTTATGAAAAGATGCAATCTATTCATCCGTACTCGAACTACTGTTTCACAGCAACTGCCAGCTGACTTCGTTTGTTAACAATAAAGTTTGACCTTTTTGAATGTTTTGTTGACATTGCCTTTAGCGTGGCAACATCTAGAGGTTGCATAACTTAACTACATTCTCTACTGTAGTCAAGTCAAGTCACATTTATTTACCGTAAATAGCCCTTAATCACAAAAATGTCTCGAAGGACTGCACAGGATTACAATTACAAAATTGCACAATTACCTGATCTTAAACCAGCATGCACTTATAGCGCCTTATAATGGGGTGCGTCTTATGTATGGCAAAAGTTTTAAAATATATCATTCATTGAAGGTGCGCCTTATAACACGGTGCGCCATATAGTGCGGAAAATACGGTACATCCAGCCGTTCGAAAAAAACGCCCGCCGATTTAATGAGTGCACTCCGGTTGCGTTTTTGGGGCAATCCAGCTACCTTTAAAAATACATTTAGCCGTTGGAAATGAACGGCCGCAAATTTGATGAGTGCCCTCAGGTGGCTATCTTTCGGCAATGCAGCTTCCATTGGAAATACATCCAGCCGTTCGAAATGAACGCCCACCGATTTAATGAGTGCACTCCGTTTGCGTTTTTTGGGCAATGCAGCTACCTTTAAAAATACATTGAGCCGTTAGAAATGAACGGCCGCCAATTAAATGAGTGCCCTCCGGTGGCGTTTTAACGGCAATGCAGCTACCATTGGAAATACATCCAGCCCTTGGAAATGAACGCCAGCCGATTTAATGAGTGTCTCCGGTGGCATTTTTGCGGCAATGCAGCTACCATTGGAAATACAATGAGCCGTTGGAAATGAACGGCCGCCAATTTAATGAGTGCCCTCCGGTGGCGTTTTTGGGTCAATGCAACTACCATTGGAAATACTTCGTGTCGTTGGAAATGAATGGCCGCCGATTAAATGAGTTCCCTCGGTGGCGTTTTTGCGGCAATGCAGCTACCATTGGAAATACATCCAGCCGTTTGAAATGAACAGCCACCGACTTAATAAGAACCCTGCGGTGGCGTTTTTTGCGGGAATGCAGCTACCATTGGAAATACATCGAGCCGATGGAAATGAACGGCCGCAGATTTAATGAGTGCCCTCCGGTGGCGTTTTTGGGGCAATGCGGCTACCATTGGAAATACATCCAGCCGTTCGAAATGAACGGCAGCCGATTTACTGAATGTCTCCGGTGGCGTTTTTGCAGCAATGCAGCTACCATTGGAAATGTGCTGGGAAAGATGTCAGTGACTATGTTGCGTGAATAAACAGACTGGTTTGCACAATGTTCCTCCAGCTAACTTGTTGTTCAGAATGCGGCAGCTAAATTTTTGACTAAGACCAAAAAGTTTGAGCATATTACTCCTGTATTGGCCAACTTGCACTGGCTCCCAGTCCACTTAAGATGTGACTTTAAGGTTCTCTTATTAACATATAAATGTTTGCATGGGCTTGCACCCTCTTATCTCTCCGATTTTATTTCCCCCTATGTTCCTGCACGGAGTCTGCGCTCGGAAAATGCCGGTCTACTTGTGACTCCGAGAGCCAAGAAGTCTGCGGGCTCGAGAGCGTTCTCCATCCGGACCCCGGTGTTATGGAACGCCCTGCCTCTGGAGATAAGATCTGCAACCTCAACGGAGGTTTTTAAATTGAGGCTTAAGACACACTTCTATTCCAAAGCATATGATTGATGCCCACCTCATATTCTGTTTTGTCCTGTCTTTTTCCGACGCCTGCCTGGCTGATACGAAGGAGAAGGATGATTTGGGATGGGTCAGCGGACCGGCATCTGACATGCAGCTTGTCAAGCCCTGCATTTACCAGCTGGCAGAGACGGGAGGCAGCGTCATGGCCGTCATAGACTTTCTGGACTGATTTGCAGGCTGGGGCCGTCGTTGATGTCATGCACTTTCCGGACATTTTCAACATCTTACCCAATAATTACTATTATGTGTACAGTAATGCTAATTGTAATTCACCCTCGTCAATCCTGGAAGGGGGATTACCACATGTGAGGTCCTTTCTCAAGGTTTCTCTTTTCTCCTCACACTGAGGTTTTTGAGTTTTTCCTTGCCCGCATGCTGGTTTAAGATCAGGTAATTGTGTAATTTTGTAACTGTAATCCTGTGCAGTCCTTTGGGACATTTTTGTGATTAAGGGCTATATAAATAAATTTGACTTGACTTGACTAGCACAAAGTGATGGGTGTCTTTAAAGGCATTGATACCTTACCCCGCCCTCCATGCATACAAATGTCCGGGAGTATTCTGCAGTCCCTCGAAAATAAAGAGGCCATCAACAATAACATGTGAGAATGTTATCAATATGAGAAACCCGCCAGTCGGATCATGCACAGCTGAGACAACCCTAAAAAAGAAGCACTATTGAGAAAACAAAACATCAGTGCAACTTTTGAGGACATCACAGTTTGCTAAAAACATTATGCAAGTTGTGCAGTTGCATTTAGAAAGTAGTGCGGTTTGATGTTGTTCAGTTCATAGCTCAAGCCTGTGTTATTACCCCAACAAGTAGCACTTACAATTGCATGTATTAAAGTCAGTGCCCTTGTAGGGTGAGTAAACAGACTGGTCGACACAATGACCCTCCAGCTAACTTTTTGTGTATAATGAATTGATGGGTGTCTTTAAAGTCATTGCAACCTTACCCCGCCCTCCATGTATACAAATGTCCAGGAGTAATCTGAAGTCCCTCAAAAATAAAGAGGCCATCAACAATAACATGTGAGATTATTATCAATCTGAGAAATGTGCCCCGCCCTCCATGCATACAAATGTCCAGGAGTATTATGCAGCCCCTCAAACATTGAGGGGCCATCCACACGATTCTTTCTGATTGTTGTCAATCAGAGAAACCCACCCATTGGATCATTTGCAGCTGAGACAAACCCAAAAGGCAGCATTTATGAGAATACAATACATCAATGCAACTTGCATCTAGCGAGTTGTTCTTCCTTAAAAGACAGCTTAGCCGAGTTTTCATGAAATGGGGAAGGAACTCGTGCGTAGACATGACCTAAACCAAAGCACTTACCACAGCAATAGTTTAAATCAGCGCCTCCAGTCGGGTTGTGGTAATCAAAAATGAGATCAGCTCTTACACATAGGAAATCCCTGCAGTGTGTGGAAAGCTTGTGAGATGAACACCTTCACTAGTGGTCAATTGAAACCCGTCACAGAAGAAGACATTTTCATTTCTGACCAGTCCTTGTACAAAGACAACAAAACTACCACAACAAAAAGCACTTACTATTCTCAAAATACAACCGAGTGCTTTTCTCAGAGCAATTTTGGTGACAAATGAACCAATGGTATTGAAATAAAACAAAACAAAAAGGACACATTTAAGGCGTTCCCATGCTAAATGACCTCTACAAGTGCTGTTTGATGCTGTTCAGCCTATAGCTCATGTCTGTGCTATTAGCCCAACAAGTAACACTTGCTATTGAATAATTACAAGTCAGTGCTCATGTTGGGTGAATAAACAGAGTGGTTTGCACAATGTTCCTCCAGCTAACTCGTTGTTTAGCATGAAGTGATGCGTGTCTTTAAAGGCATTGATACCTTACCCCGCCCTCCATGCATACAAATGTCTAGGAATATTCAGGAGTCCCTCGAAAATAAAGAAGCCATCAACAATAACATGTGAGAATGTTATCAATTTGAGGAACCCGCCAGTCGGATCATGCACAGCTGAGACAACCCTAAAAAAGAAGTACTTGTGAGAAAACAAAACATCAGTGCAACTTTTGAGGACATCACAAAAAACATCCAAAATATGCGGCTGCATCTATCGAGTAGTTCTTCCTTAAAAGACAGTTAAGCCGAGCTTCAATGAATGGGGCACTCGTGCGTCAACATGACCCAATCAAAAGCATTCACCGCAGCAATAGTTTAGGTCAGTGCTTCTAGTCAGGTTTTGGTAATCAATAATGAGAACAGTTGTTATACATAAGAAATCCCTACATTGTGAGGAAACTTTGTGAGATCAACACGTTCACTTGTGGACAATTGAAGCCTGTCACAGAACAAGACATTTTCATTACTGACCAGTCCTTGTACAAAGACAACAAAACTTCCCCAACGAGAAGCACTTATTATTCTCAAAACACAAATGAGTGCTTTTCTCAGAGCAATTTTGGTGTCAAATGAACTAATAGTAATGAAATAAAACAAAACCAAACAAAAATCACACATTTAAGGCTTTCCCATGCTAAATGACCTCTACAAGAGCTGTTTGATGTTGTTCAGCTATTGCCCCAACAAGTAGCACTTACAATTGCATGAATTAAAGTCGGTGTCCTTGTTGGGTGAATAAACAGACTGGTCTGTGCAAGGTTCCTCCAGCTAACTCGTTTTGTAGCATGAAATGATGGGTGTCTTTAAAAGCATTGAAACCAAACCCGCCCTCCATGTATACAAATCTCCAGGAGTAATCTGAAGTCCCTCAACAATAAAGAGGCCATTAAAGATAACTTGTGAGATTGCTATCAATCAGAAAAACCCGTCAGTCGGATCATGCACAGCAGAGAATACCCCAAAAGGAAGCACTTATGAGAATAAAAAACATCAGTGCAACCTTTGAGGACATCACAGTTTGCTAAAAACATCCAAGTTATGCAGTTGCATTAAGAGAGTAGTGCCGTTTGATGTTTTTCAGTTCATAGTTCAAGCTTGTGCTTTTAACCTAACAAGTAGCACTTACAATTGCATGTATTAAAGTCAGTGCCCTTGTAGGGTGAGTAAACAAACTGGTCAACACAATGACCCTCCAGCTACTTTTTGTGTAGCATGAATTGATGGGTGTCTTTAAAGTCATTGCAACCTTACCCCCCCTCCATGTATACAAATGTCCAGGAGTAATCTGAAGTCCCTCAAAAATAAAGAGGCATCAACAATAACATGTGAGATTATTATAAATCTGAGAAACGTGCCCCGCCCTCCTTGCATACAAATGTCTAGAAGTATTATGCAGCCCCTCAAACATTGAGTGGCCATCCACACGATTCTTTCTGATCGTTGCCAATCAGAGAAACCCACCCATTGGATCTATTGCAGCTGAGACTACCCCAAAAGGAAGCACTTATGAGAATACAAAACATCACTTGCAACTTGCATCTAGCAAGTAGTTCTTCCTTAAAAGACAGCTTAGCTGAGTTTTCATGAATGGGGGAAGGAACTCGTGCGTAGACATGACCTAAACCAAAGCACTTACCACAGCAATAGTTTAAGTCAGTGCTTCCAGTCGGGTTGTGGTAATAAAAAATGAGATCAGCTCTTGCACACAGGAAATCCCTGCAGTGTGTGGAAAGCTTGTGAGATGAACACCTTCACTTGTAGTCAATTGAAACCTGTCACAGAAGAAGACATTTTAATTTCTGACCAGTCCTTGTACAAAGAAAACAAAACAACCCCAACAAAAATCACTTACTATTCTCAAAATACAACAGAGTGCTTTTGTCAGAGCAATTTTGGTGACAAATAAACCAATGGTATTGAAATAAAACAAAACAAAAATGACACATTTAAGGCGTTACTATGCTAAATGACCTCTACAAGAGCCGTTTGATGTTGTTCAGCTCATCGATCATGCCTGTGCTATTGCCCCAACAAGTAGCACTTACAATTGCATTAATTAAAGACAGTGCCCTTGTTGGGTGAATAAACAGACTGGTCTGCACAAGGTTCCTCCAGCTAACTCGTTGTGTAGCATAATATGATGGGTGTCTTTAAAAGCATTGAAACCATACCCGCTCCATGTATACATATGTCCAGGAGTAATCTTAAGTCCCTCGAAAATAAAGAGGCTATCAAAGATAACATGTGAGATTGTTATCAATTAGAAACACCCGTCCGTCGGATCATTCACAGCTGAGACCACCCCAAAAGGAAGCACTTATGAGAATAAAAAACATCAGTGCAACTTTTAAGGACATCACAGTTTGCTAAAAACATTATCCCAAATATGCAGCGGCTTTTAGCGAGTAGTTCTTCCTTAAAAGATAGCTTAGCCGAGCTTTCTTGAATGGGGCAAGGCACTTGTGCGTAAACATCACCTAAACCAAATAACTTACCACAGAAATAGTTTAAGTCAGTGCTTCCAGTAGAGCTGTGTGAACTAAAAATGAGATCAGATCGGAAATCCCTGCAGTGTGTAGACACCTTGTAAGATGAACACGTTCACTTGTGGACAATTGAATCCTGTCACTGAAGAAACATGTTAATTTCTGACCAATCCTTGCACAAAGTCAACAAAATTGCCCCAACAAGAAGCACTTATTGTTCTCTGACAACAAATGAGTGCCTAAGTCAGAGAAATTTTCAATGACAAATGAGCCAGGTGGTATTGACATAAAACAAAACAAAAAGGACACATTAAAAGTGTTTCCATGCTGAACAACCTTTAAATGAGCCATTTGATGTTGTTCAGCTCACAGTTCATGTACAAGGAGTGCAGAATTATTAGGCAAATGAGTATTTTGACCACATCCTCTTTATGCATGTTGTCTTACTCCAAGCTGTATAGGCTCGAAAGCCTACTACCAATTAAGCATATCAGGTGATGTGCATCTCTGTAATGAGAAGGGGTGTGATCTAATGACATCAACACCCTATATCAGGTGTGCATAATTATTAGGCAACTTCCTTTCCTTTGGCAAAATGGGTCAGAAGAGGGACTTGACAGGCTCTGAAAAGTCAAAAATAGTGAGATATCTTGCAGAGGGATGCAGCACTCTTAAAATTGCCAAGCTTCTGAAGCGTGATCATTGAACAATCAAGCGTTACATTCAAAATAGTCAACAGGGTCGCAAGAAGCGTGCAGAAAAACCAAGGCGCAAAATAACTGCCCGTGAACTGAGAAAAGTCAAGCGTACAACTGCCAAGATGCCACTTGCCACCAGTTTTGCCATATTTCAGAGCTGCAACATCACTGGAGTGCCCAAAAGCACAAGGTGTGCAATACTCAGAGACATGGCCAAGGTAAGAAAGGCTGAAAAACGACCACCACTGAACAAGACACACAAACTGAAACGTCAAGACTCGGCCAAGAAAAATTTTTCTAAAGTTTTATGGACTGATGAAATGAGAGTGAGTCTTGATGGGCCAGATGGATGGGCCCGTGGCTGGATCGGTAAAGGGCAGAGAGCTCCAGTCCGCCTCAGACGCCAGCAAGGTGGAGGTGGGGTACTGGTATGGGCTGGTATCCTCAAAGATGAGCTTGTGGGGCCTTTTCGGGTTGAGGATGGACTCAAGCTCAACTCCCAGTCCTACTGCCAGTTTCTGGAAGACACCTTCTTCAAGCAGTGGTACAGGAAGAAGTCCGCATCCTTCAAGAAAAACATGATTTTCATGCAGGACAACGCTCCATCACACGCATCCAAGTACTCCACAGCGTGGCTGGCAAGAAAGGGTCTAAAAGAAGAAAAACTAATGACATGGCCTCCTTGTTCACCTGATCTGAACCCCATAGAGAACCTGTGGTCCCTCATCAAATGTGAGATTTACAAGGAGGGAAAACAGTACACCTCTCTGAACAGTGTCTGGGACGCTGTGGTCGCTGCTGCACGCAATGTTGATCGTGAACAGATCAAAGCACTGACAGAATCCATGGATGGCAGGCTTTTGAGTGTCCTTGCAAAGAAAGGTGGCTATATTGGTCACTGATTTGTTTTTGTTTTGTTTTTGAATGTCAGAAATGTATATTTGTGAATGTTGAGATGTTATATTGGTTTCCCTGATGAAAATAAATAATTGAAATGGGTATAGATTTGTTTTTTGTTAAGTTGCCTAATAATTATGCACAGTAATAGTCACCTGCACACACAGATATCCTCCTAAAATAGCTAAAACTAAAAAAGCCCCACTCCAACTTCCAAAATATTCAGCTTTGATATTAAGAGACTTTTGGGTTCATTAAGAACATGGTTGTTGTTCAATAATAAAATTAATCCTCAAAAATACAACTTGCCAAAGAATTCTGCACTCCCTGTAGATCGGCGGGCGTTGTTTTCGAACGGCTGGATGTATTTCCAATGGTAGCTGCATTGACGCAAGAACGCCACCGGAGGGCACTCATTAAATTGGCGGATGTTCATTTCGAACAGCTCATTGTATTTCCAATGGTAGCTGCATTGCCAAAAAAAGCGACCGGAGGGCACTCATTAAATCGGCGGCCGTTCATTTCCAACGGCTGGATGATTTCCAATGGTAGCTGCATTGCCGCAAGAACGCCACCGGAGGGCACTCATTAAATCGGCAGCCGTTCATTTCCAACGGCTCATTGTATTTCCAATGGTAGCTGCATTGCTGCAAAAACGCCACCGGAGACACTCATTAAATCGGCTGCCATTCATTTCCAACGGCACGATGTATTTCCAATGGTAGCTGCATTGCCGCAAAAAGCGACCGGAGGGCACTCATTAAATCGGCGGCTGTTAATTTCCAACAGCTCGATGTATTTCCAATGGTAGCTGCATTGCCCAAAAAGGCCACCGGAGGGCACTCATTAAATCGGCGGCCGTTCATTTCGAATGATTGGATGCATGTCCAATGGTAGCTGCATTGCCGCAAAAACGCCACCAAGGCACTCATTAAATTGGTGGCGGTTCATTTCTAACGGCTCAATGTATTTTGAAAGGTAGCTGCATTCCCCCAAAAATGCAACCGGTGTGCATCATTAAATTGGTAGACGTTCATTTCGAACGGCAGGATGTATTTCCAATGGTAGCTGCATTGCCGCAAGAACGCCACCGGAGGGCACTCATTGAATTGGCGGCCGTTCATTTCCAACGGCTCATTGTATTTCGAATGGTAGTTGCATTGCTGCAAAAAACGCCACCAGAGACACTCATTAAATCGAATGCCGTTCATTTCCAACGGCTCGATGTATTTCCAATGGTAGCTGCATTGCCGCAAAAACGCCATCGGAGGGCACTCATTAAATCGGCGGCTGTTCATTTTCAACGGCTCATTGTATTTCCAATGGTAGCTGCGTTGCCACAAAAAACGCCACCGGAGACACTCATTAAATCGGCTGCCGTTCATTTGCAACGGCTGGATATATTTCCAATGGTAGCTGCATTGCCCCGAAAACGCCACCGGAGGGCACTCATCAAATCGGCGGCTGTTCATTTCGAACGGCTTGACGTATTTCCAATGGTAGCTTCATTGCCCCAAAAACGCTACCGGAGGGCAATCATTAAATCGGCGGCGGTTCATTTCGAACGGCTGGATGTATTTCCAATGGTTGCTGCATTTCCCCAAAAAACGCCACCGGAGGGCACTTATTAAATCAGTGGCTGTTCATTTCAAACGGCTGGATGTAATTCCAATGGTAGCTGCATTGCCGCAAATACGCCACCGAGGACACTCAAATAATCGGCAGCCGTTCATTTCCAACGGCACGAAGTATTTCCAATGGTAGTTGCATTGCCCGAAAAACGCCACCGGAGAGCACTTATTAAATCGGCAGCCGTTCATTTCAAACGGCTGGATGTATTTCCGATGGTAGCTCCATTGCCGCAAAAACTTCACCGGAGACACTCATTAAATCGGCTGCCGTTCATTTCCAACGGCTGGATGTATTTCCAATGGTAGCTGCATTTCCGCAAAAAACCCACAGGAGGGTACTTATTAAATCGGTGGCTGTTCATTTCAAACGGCTCGATGTATTTCCGATGGTACCTGCATTGCCGCAAATACGCCACCCAGGGCACTCATTTAATCGGCGGCCGTTCATTTCCAACGGCACGAAGTATTTCCAATGGTAGCTCCATTGCCGCAAAAACGCCACGGAGGGCACTCATTTAAATTGGCGGCCGTTCATTTCGAATGTTTGGATGTATTTCCAATGGTAGCTGCATTGCCCTAAAAACGCCACCGGAGGGTTCTTAATAAATCAGTGGCTGTTCATTTCAAAGGGCTCAATGTATTTCCGATGGTAGCTGCATTGCCGCAAATACGCCACGCAGGGCACTCATTAAATCAGCTGCCGTTCATTTACAACGGCTCGATGTATTTCCAATGGTAGCTGCATTGCCGCAAAAACGCCATCGGAGGGCACTCATTAAATCAAATGCCGTTCATTTCCAACGGCTCGATGTATTTCCATTGGTAGCAGCATTGCCGCAATAACGCCACCGGAGGGCACTCATTAAATCGGCGGCCGTTCATTTCCAACGGCTGGATGTATTTCCAACGGTAGCTGCATTGCCGCAAGAACGCCACCGGAGGGCACTCATTAAATCGGCGGCTGTTCATTTCGAACAGCTTGACGTATTTCCAATGGGAGCTTCATTGCCCCAAAAACGCCACCGGAGGGCACTCATTAAATCGGCGGCGGTTAATTTCGAACGGCTCGATGTATTTCCAATGGCAGCTGCATTGCAGCAAAAACGCCACCGGAGGGAACTGATTAAATCGACGGCCGTTCATTTCCAACGGCTCATTGTATTTCCAATGGTAGCTGCATTGCCGCAAAAACGCCACTGGAGACACTCATTAAATCGGCTGCCGTTCGTTTCCAACGGCTGGATGTATTTCCAATGGTAGCTGCATTGCCGTAAAAACGCCACCGAGGGCACTCATTTAATCGGCGGTCATTCATTTCCAACTTCACGAAGTTTTTCAAATGGTGGTTGCATTGCCCCAAAAACGCCACCGGAGGGCACTCATTAAATTGGCGGCCATTCATTTCCAACGGCTCATTGTATTTCCAATGGTAGCTGCATTAACACAAAAACGCCACCGGAGACACTCATTCAATCGGCTGCCGTTCATTTCCAACGGCTGGATGTATTTCCAATGGTAGCTGCATTGCCGCTAAAACGCCACCGGAGGGCACTCATTTAATTGGCGGCCGTTCATTTCTAACGGCTCGATGTATTTCCATTGGTAGCTGCATTGCCGCAATAACGCCACCGGAGGGCACTCATTAAATCGGCGGCTGTTCATTTCGAACGGCTGGATGTATTTCCAATGGTAGCTGCATTGCCGCAAGAACGCCACCGGAGGGCACTCATTAAATCGGCAGCCGTTCATTTCCAACGGCTCATTGTATTTCCAATGGTAGCTGCATTGCTGCAAAAACGCCACCGGAGACACTCATTAAATCGGCTGCCATTCATTTCCAACGGCACAATGTATTTCCAATGGTAGCTGCATTGCCGCAAAAAGCGACCGGAGGGCACTCATTAAATCGGCGGCTGTTAGATTCCAACAGCTCGATGTATTTCCAATGGTAGCTGCATTGCCCAAAAAGGCCACCGGAGGGCATTCATTAAATCGGCGGCCGTTCATTTCGAATGATTGGATGCATGTCCAATGGTAGCTGCATTGCCGCAAAAACGCCACCAAGGCACTCATTAAATTGGTGGCGGTTCATTTCTAACGGCTCAATGTATTTTGAAAGTTAGCTGCATTCCCCCAAAAATGCAACCGGTGTGCATCATTAAATTGGTAGACGTTCATTTCGAACGGCAGGATGTATTTCCAATGGTAGCTGCATTGCCGTAAAAACGCCACCGAGGGCACTCATTTAATCGGCGGTCATTCATTTCCAACTTCACGAAGTTTTTCAAATGGTGGTTGCATTGCCCCAAAAACGCCACCGGAGGGCACTCATTAAATTGGCGGCCATTCATTTCCAACGGCTCATTGTATTTCCAATGGTAGCTGCATTAACACAAAAACGCCACCGGAGACACTCATTCAATCGGCTGCCGTTCATTTCCAACGGCTGGATGTATTTCCAATGGTAGCTGCATTGCCGCTAAAACGCCACCGGAGGGCACTCATTTAATTGGCGGCCGTTCATTTCTAACGGCTCGATGTATTTCCATTGGTAGCTGCATTGCCGCAATAACGCCACCGGAGGGCACTCATTAAATCGGCGGCTGTTCATTTCGAACGGCTGGATGTATTTCCAATGGTAGCTGCATTGCCGCAAGAACGCCACCGGAGGGCACTCATTAAATCGGCAGCCGTTCATTTCCAACGGCTCATTGTATTTCCAATGGTAGCTGCATTGCTGCAAAAACGCCACCGGAGACACTCATTAAATCGGCTGCCATTCATTTCCAACGGCACAATGTATTTCCAATGGTAGCTGCATTGCCGCAAAAAGCGACCGGAGGGCACTCATTAAATCGGCGGCTGTTAGATTCCAACAGCTCGATGTATTTCCAATGGTAGCTGCATTGCCCAAAAAGGCCACCGGAGGGCATTCATTAAATCGGCGGCCGTTCATTTCGAATGATTGGATGCATGTCCAATGGTAGCTGCATTGCCGCAAAAACGCCACCAAGGCACTCATTAAATTGGTGGCGGTTCATTTCTAACGGCTCAATGTATTTTGAAAGTTAGCTGCATTCCCCCAAAAATGCAACCGGTGTGCATCATTAAATTGGTAGACGTTCATTTCGAACGGCAGGATGTATTTCCAATGGTAGCTGCATTGCCGCAAGAACGCCACCGGAGGGCACTCATTGAATTGGCGGCCGTTCATTTCCAACGGCTCATTGTATTTCGAATGGTAGTTGCATTGCTGCAAAAACGCCACCGGAGACACTCATTAAATCGGCTGCCGTTCATTTACAACGGCTCGATATATTTCCAATGGTAGCTGCATTGCCGCAAAAACGCCATCGGATGGCACTCATTAAATCGAATGCCGTTCATTTACAACGGCTCGATGTATTTTCATTGGTAGCTGCATTGCCGCAAGAACGCCACCGGAGGGCACTCATTAAATCGGCGGCTGTTCATTTTCAACGGCTCATTGTATTTCCAATGGTAGCTGCATTGCCACAAAAAACGCCACCGGAGACACTCATTTAATCGTTTGCCGTTCATTTCCAACGGCTGGATGTATTTCCAATGGTAGCTGCATTGCCCCGAAAACGCCACCGGAGGGCACTCATCAAATCGGCGGCTGTTCATTTGGAACAGCTTGACGTATTTCCAATGGGAGCTTCATTGCCCCAAAAACGCCACCGGAGGGCACTCATTAAATCAGCGGCGGTTAATTTCGAACGGCTCGATGTATTTCAGATGGTAGCTGCATTGCCCCAAAACGCCACTGGAGGGAACTCATTAAAATCGGCGGGCGTTCATTTCTAACGGCTCGATGTATTTCCAATGGCAGCTGCATTGCAGCAAAAACGCCACCGGAGGGAACTGATTAAATCGACGGCCGTTCATTTCCAACGGCTCATTGTATTTCCAATGGTAGCTGCATTGCCGCAAAAACGCCACTGGAGACACTCATTAAATCGGCTGCCGTTCGTTTCCAACGGCTGGATGTATTTCCAATGGTAGCTGCATTGCCGTAAAAACGCCACCGAGGGCACTCATTTAATCGGCGGTCATTCATTTCCAACTTCACGAAGTTTTTCAAATGGTGGTTGCATTGCCCCAAAAACGCCACCGGAGGGCACTCATTAAATTGGCGGCCATTCATTTCCAACGGCTCATTGTATTTCCAATGGTAGCTGCATTAACACAAAAACGCCACCGGAAACACTCATTCAATCGGCTGCCGTTCATTTCCAACGGCTGGATGTATTTCCAATGGTAGCTGCATTGCCGCTAAAACGCCACCGGAGGGCACTCATTTAATTGGCGGCCGTTCATTTCTAACGGCTCGATGTATTTCCAATGGTAGCTGCATTGCCGTAAAAACGCCACCGAGGGCACTCATTTAATCGGCGGTCATTCATTTCCAACTTCACGAAGTTTTTCAAATGGTGGTTGCATTGCCCCAAAAACGCCACCGGAGGGCACTCATTAAATTGGCGGCCATTCATTTCCAACGGCTCATTGTATTTCCAATGGTAGCTGCATTGCCGCAAGAACGCCACCGGAGGGCACTCATTAAATCGGCGGCTGTTCATTTCGAACAGCTTGACGTATTTCCAATGGGAGCTTCATTGCCCCAAAAACGCCACCGGAGGGCACTCATTAAATCGGCGGCGGTTAATTTCGAACGGCTCGATGTATTTCCAATGGTAGCTGCATTGCCCCAAAACGCCACTGGAGGGAACTCATTAAATCGGCGGGCGTTCATTTCTAACGGCTCGATGTATTTCCAATGGCAGCTGCATTGCAGCAAAAACGCCACCGGAGGGAACTGATTAAATCGACGGCCGTTCATTTCCAACGGCTCATTGTATTTCCAATGGTAGCTGCATTGCCGCAAAAACGCCACTGGAGACACTCATTAAATCGGCTGCCGTTCGTTTCCAACGGCTGGATGTATTTCCAATGGTAGCTGCATTGCCATGAAAACGCCACCGAGGGCACTCATTTAATCGGCGGTCATTCATTTCCAACTTCACGAAGTTTTTCAAATGGTGGTTGCATTGCCGCAAAAACGCCACCGGAGGGCACTCATTAAATTGGCGGCCATTCATTTCCAACGACTCATTGTATTTCCAATGGTAGCTGCATTAACACAAAAACGACACCGGAGACACTCATTCAATCGGCTGCCGTTCATTTCCAACGGCTGGATGTATTTCCAATGGTAGCTGCATTGCCGCTAAAACGCCACCGGAGGGCACTCATTTAATTGGCGGCCGTTCATTTCTAACGGCTCAATGTATTTTTAAAGGTACATGCATTGCCCCAAAAACGCAACCGGAGTGCACTCATTAAATCGGTGGGTGTTCATTTCGAACGGCTGGATGTATTCCAATGGAAGCTGCATTGCCGCAAGAACACCACCGGAGGGCACTCAGTAAATTGGCGGCCGTTCATTTCCAAAGGCTAAATGTATTTTTAAAGGTAGCTAGATTGCCCCAAAAACGCAACCGAAGTGCACTCATTAAATCGGTGAGCGTTAATTTCGAACGGCTGCATGTATTTCCAATGGTAGATGCATTGCCGCAAGAACGCCATCGGAGGGCACTCATTGAATCGGCGGCCGTTCATTTCCAACGGCTGGATGTATTTCCAATAGTCGCTGCATTGTCGCAAGAACGCCACCGGAGGGCACTCATTAAATCGGCGACTGTTAATTTCCAACGGCTCGATGTATTTCCAATAGTAGCTGCATTGCCGCAAAAACGCCACCGGAGGGCACCCATTAAATCGGCTGCTGTTCATTTCGAACGGCTTGACGTATTTCCAATGGTAGCTACATTGCCTCAAAAATGCGCCTGGAGGGCACTAATTAAATCGGCGGGCCTTCAATTTGAACGGCTGTATGTATGGCCAATGGTAGATGCAATGGCGCAAAAAGCGACCGGAGGGCATTCATTAAATCGGCGGCCGTTCATTTCCAACGGCTGGACTTATTTCCAATGGTAGCTGCATTGGCGCAAGAACGCCACCGGAGGGCACCCATTAAATCGGCTGCTGTTCATTTCGAACAGCTCGACGTATTTCCAATAGTAGCTTCATTGCCCCAAAAACGCTACCGGAGGGCACTCAAACGGCGGAATGTATTTCCAATGGTAGCTGCATTGCCGCAAAAACGCCACGGGAGACACTCATTAAATCGGCTGCCGTTCATTTCCAACGGCTCGATGTATTTCCAATGGTAGCTGCATTGCCGCAAAAACGCCATCGGAGGGCACTCATTAAATCGAATGCCGTTCATTTCCAACGGCTCCATGTATTTCCATTGGTAGCTGCATTGCCGCAAGAACGCCACCGGAGGGCACTCATTAAATCGGCGTCTGTTCATTTCGAACTGCTTGATGTATTTCCAATGGTAGCTTCAGTGCCCCAAAAACGCTACCAGAGGACACTCATTAAATCGGCGGCGGTTCATTTCGAACGGCTGGATGTATTTCCAATGGTAGCTGCATTGCCGCAAAAACGCCACTGGAGAAACTCATTAAATCGGCTGCCGTTCATTTCCAACGGCTTATTGTATTTCCAATGGCAGCTGCATTGCCGCAAAAACGCCACCGGAGGCACTCATTAAATCGGCTGCCGTTCATTTCCAACAGCTGGATGTATTTCCAATGGTAGCTGCATTGCCCCAAAAACGCCACCGGAGGGCACTCATCAAATCGGCGGCTGTTCATTTCGAACAGCTTGACGTATTTCCAATGGTAGCTTCATTGCCCCAAAAACGCTACCGGAGGGCACTCATTTAATTGGCGGCCGTTCATTTCTAACGGCTCAATGTATTTTTAAAGGTAGCTGCATTGCCCCAAAAACACAACCGGAGTGCACTCATTAAATCGGTGGGTGTTCATTTCGAACGGCTGTATGTATGGCCAATGGTAGATGCAATGGCGCAAAAAGCGACCGGAGGGCATTCATTAAATCGGCGGCCGTTCATTTCCAACGGCTGGACTTATTTCCAATGGTAGCTGCATTGGCGCAAGAACGCCACCGGAGGGCACCCATTAAATCGGCGGCTGTTCATTTCGAACAGCTTGACGTATTTCCAATAGTAGCTTCATTGCCCCAAAAACGCTACCGGAGGGCACTCAAACGGCGGAATGTATTTCCAATGGTAGCTGCATTGCCGCAAAAACGCCATGGGAGACACTCATTAAATCGGCTGCCGTTCATTTCCAATGGCTCGATGTATTTCCAATGGTAGCTGCATTGCCGCAAAAACGCCATCGGAGGGCACTCATTAAATCGAATGCCGTTCATTTCCAACGGCTCCATGTATTTCCATTGGTAGCTGCATTGCCGCAAGAACGCCACCGGAGGGCACTCATTAAATCGGCGTCTGTTCATTTCGAACTGCTTGATGTATTTCCAATGGTAGCTTCAGTGCCCCAAAAACGCTACCAGAGGACACTCATTAAATCGGCGGCGGTTCATTTCGAACGGCTGGATGTATTTCCAATGGTAGCTGCATTGCCGCAAAAACGCCACTGGAGAAACTCATTAAATCGGCTGCCGTTCATTTCCAACGGCTTATTGTATTTCCAATGGCAGCTGCATTGCCGCAAAAACGCCACTGGAGGCACTCATTAAATCGGCTGCCGTTCATTTCCAACGGCTGGATGTATTTCCAATGGTAGCTGCATTGCCCCAAAAACGCCACCGGAGGGCACTCATTAAATCGGCGGCCGTTCATTTCCAACGGCTTGATGTATTCCCAATGGTAGCTGCATTGCCGCAAAAAACCCACAGGAGGGTACTTATTAAATTGGTGGCTGTTCATTTCAGACGGCTCGATGTTTTTCCGATGGTAGCTGCATTGCCGCAAATATGCCAACCAGGGCTTTCATTTAATCGGCAGCCGTTCATTTCCAACGGCACGAAGTATTTCCAATGGTAGCTCAATTGCCGCAAAAACGCCACGGAGGGCACTCATTTAAATTGGCGGCCATTCATTTCGAATGTTTGGATGTATTTCCAATGGTAGCTGCATTGCCGCCAAAAGCGACCGGAGGGCACTTATTAAATCGGCGGCTGTTAATTTCCAAAAGCTCGATGTATTTCCAATGGTAGCTGCATTGCCGCAAGAAGGCCACCAAAGGGCACTCATTAAATTGGCAGGCGTTCATTTCGAATGGCTGGATGTATTTCCAATGGTAGCTGCATTTCCGCAAAAATGCCACTGGAGGGCACAACTTTAAATCGGCAGCCGTTCATTTCCAACGGCTGGATGTATTTCCGATGGTAGTTGCATTGCCACAAAAACGCCACCGGAGGGAACTCATTAAATCGGCGGCCGTTAATTTCCAACGGCTCGATGTATTTCCAATGGTAGCTGCATTGCCGCACTAACACCATCGGAGGGCACTCATTAAATCAGCGGCAGTTCATTTCGAACGGCTTTTCGTATTTCCAATGGTAACTGCATTGCCTCAAAAACGCGCCTGGAGGGCACTAATTAAATCGGCGGGCCTTCATTTTGAACGGCTGGATGTATGGCCAATGGTAGCTGCATTGCCGCAAAAACGCCACCGGAGGGCAGTCATTAAATCGGCGGCCGTTCATTTTCAACGGCTCGATGTATTTCCAAGAATAGCTGCATCGCCCCAAAAACGCCACTGGAGGGCTCTTATTAAGTCGGGAGCCGTTCATTTCCAACGGCTGGATGTATTTCCAATGGTAGCTGCAATGCCGCAAAAAGCGACCGGAGGGCACTCATTAAATCGGCGGCCGTTCATTTCCAACGGCTGGACTTATTTCCAATGGTAGCTGCATTGCCTCAAGAACGCCACCGGAGGGCACCCATTAAATCGGCGGCTGTTAATTCCAAACGGCGGGATGTATTTCCAATGGTAGCTGCATTGCCGCAAAAACGCCACCGGTGACACTCATTTAATCGGCTGCCGTTCATTTCCAACGGCTCGATGTATTTCCAATGGTAGCTGCATTGCCGCAAAAACGCCACTGGAGGGCACTTATTATATCGATGGCTGTTCATTTCAAGCGGCTGGGTTTATTTCCAATGGTAGCTGCATTGCCGCAAATAAGCCACCGTAGACACTCATTAAATCGGCTGCCATTCATTTCCAAACGGCTCATTTTATTTCCAATGGTAGCTGCATTGCTGCAAAAACGCCACCGGAGACACTCATTAAATCGGCAGCCGTTAATTTCCAACGGCTCGATGTATTTCCAATGGTAGCTGCATTGCCGCACTAACACCATCGGAGGGCACTCATTAAATCAGCGGCAGTTCATTTCGAACGGCTTTTCGTATTTCCAATGGTAACTGCATTGCCTCAAAAACGCGCCTGGAGGGCACTAATCAAATCGGCGGGCCTTCATTTTGAACGGCTGGATGTATGGCCAATGGTAGCTGCATTGCCGCAAAAACGCCACCGGAGGGCAGTCATTAAATCGGCGGCCGTTCATTTTCAACGGCTCGATGTATTTCCAAGAATAGCTGCATCGCCCCAAAAACGCCACTGGAGGGCTCTTATTAAGTCGGGAGCCGTTCATTTCCAACGGCTGGATGTATTTCCAATGGTAGCTGCAATGCCGCAAAAAGCGACCGGAGGGCACTCATTAAATCGGCGGCCGTTCATTTCCAACGGCTGGACTTATTTCCAATGGTAGCTGCATTGCCTCAAGAACGCCACCGGAGGGCACCCATTAAATCGGCGGCTGTTAATTTCAAACGGCGGGATGTATTTCCAATGGTAGCTGCATTGCCGCAAAAACGCCACCGGTGACACTCATTTAATCGGCTGCCGTTCATTTCCAACGGCTCGATGTATTTCCAATGGTAGCTGCATTGCCGCAAAAACGCCACTGGAGGGCACTTATTATATCGATGGCTGTTCATTTCAAGCGGCTGGGTTTATTTCCAATGGTAGCTGCATTGCCGCAAATAAGCCACCGTAGACACTCATTAAATCGGCTGCCATTCATTTCCAAACGGCTCATTTTATTTCCAATAGTAGCTGCATTGCTGCAAAAACGCCACCGGAGACACTCATTAAATCGGCAGCCGTTCATTTCTAACGGCTGGATGTATTTCCAATGGTAGCTGCACTGCCCCAAAAACGCCACCGGAGGGCACTCATTAAATTGGCAGCCATTCATTTCCAACGGCTTATTACATTTCCAATGGTAGCTGCTTTGCTGCAAAAACGCCACCAGAGACACTCATTAAAACGGCTCGATGTAGTTCCAATGGTAGCTGCATTGCCGCAAAAAGTGACCGGAGGGCACTCATTAAATCGGCGACTGTTAATTTCCAACGGCTCAATGTATTTTTAAAGGTAGCTGCATTCCCCCGAAAATGCAACCGGTGTGCACTCATTAAATTGGCAGGCGATCATTTCGAATGGCTGGATGTATTTCCAATGGTAGCTGCATTGCTGCAAAAATGCCACTGGAGTGCACAACTTTAAATCGGCAGCTGTTCATTTCCAAAGGCTGGATGTATTTCCACTGGTAGTTGCATTGCCGCAAAAACGCCACCGGAGGGCACTCATTTAATCGGCGGCCGTTAATTTCTAACAGCTCGATGTATTTCCAATAGTAGCTGCATTGCCGCAAAAACGCCACCGGAGGGAACTCATTAAATCGGCGGCCGTTCATTTCGAATGGTTGGATGTATGTCCAATGGTAGCTGCATTGCCGCAAGAACGCCACTGAAGGGCACTCATTAAATCGGCGGCAGTTCATTTCGAACGGCTTGACGTATTTCCAATGGTAGCTACATTGCCTCAAAAACGCGCCTGGAGGGCACTAATTAAATCGGCGGGCCTTCAATTTGAACGGCTGTATGTATGGCCAATGGTAGATGCAATGGCGCAAAAAGCGACCGGACGGCATTCATTAAATCGGCGGCCGTTCATTTCCAACGGCTGGACTTATTTCCAATGGTAGCTGCATTGGCGCAAGAACGCCACCGGAGGGCACCCATTAAATCGGCGGCTGTTCATTTCGAACAGCTTGACGTATTTCCAATAGTAGTTTCATTGCCCCAAAAACGCTACCGGAGGGCACTCAAACGGCGGAATGTATTTCCAATGGTAGCTGCATTGCCGCAAAAACTCCACGGGAGACACTCATTAAATCGGCTGCCGTTCATTTCCAACGGCTCGATGTATTTCCAATGGTAGCTGCATTGCCAAAAAAACGCCACCGGAGACACTCAATAAATCGGCTGTCGTTCATTTCCAACGGCTCGATGTATTTCCAATGGTAGCTGCATTGCCGCAAAAACGCCATCGGAGGGCACTCATTAAATCGAATGCCGTTCATTTCCAACGGCTCCATGTATTTCCATTGGTAGCTGCATTGCCGCAAGAACGCCACCGGAGGGCACTCATTAAATCGGCGTCTGTTCATTTCGAACTGCTTGATGTATTTCCAATGGTAGCTTCAGTGCCCCAAAAACGCTACCAGAGGACACTCATTAAATTGGCGGCGGTTCATTTCGAACGGCTGGATGTATTTCCAATGGTAGCTGCATTGCCGCAAAAACGCCACTGGAGAAACTCATTAAATCGGCTGCCGTTCATTTCCAACGGCTTATTGTATTTCCAATGGCAGCTGCATTGCCGCAAAAACGCCACCGGAGGCACTCATTAAATCGGCTGCCGTTCATTTCCAACGGCTGGATGTATTTCCAATGGTAGCTGCATTGCCCCAAAAACGCCACCGGAGGGCACTCATCAAATCGGCGGCTGTTCATTTCGAACAGCTTGACGTATTTCCAATGGTAGCTTCATTGCCCCAAAAACGCTACCGGAGGGCACTCATTAAATCGGCGGCGGTTCATTTCGAATGGCTGGATGTATTTCCAATGGTAGCTGCGTTTCCGCAAAAACGCCACCGGAAGGCATTTATTAAATCTGGCTGTTCATTTCAAACGGCTGGATGTATTTCCAATGGTAGCTGCATTGCCGCAAATACGCCACCGAGGACACTCATTTAATCGGCGGCCGTTCATTTCCAACGGCACAAACTATTTGAGACTGGGAGGTCGCTGGTTCGCGCCTCGGCCGAGACATACCTAATTGGTATAATGGCGGCGCCATCTGTTGGCTGCGGCTGCATCGACTCGCTACAACGGGTCAGGTGTATCGACATTTCGTTTTGTGTACATTGTTACAAAGAATGACAATACGAAGGAAATTATTATTATTATTATTATTTCCAATGGTAGTTGCATTGCCCCTAAAACGCCACTGGAGGGCACTCATTAAATCGGCAGCCGTTCATTTCCAACGGCTGGATGTATTTCCAATGGTAGCTGCATTGCCGCAAGAATGCCACCGGAGTGCACTCATTAAATCGGCGGCTGTTCATTTTGAACAGCTTGACGTATTTCCAATGGTAGTTTCATTGCCCCAAAATCGCCACCGGAGACACTCATTAAATCGGCTGTCGTTCGTTTCCAACAGCTCTATGTATTTCCAATGGCAGCTGCATTGCAGCAAAAACGCCACCGGAGGGAACTGATTAAATCGGCGGCCGTTCATTTCCAACGGCTCATTGTATTTCCAATGGTAGCTGCATTGCCGCAAAATTGCCACCGGAGACACTCATTAAATTGGCAGCCATCCATTTCCAACGGCTTATTGTATTTCCATTGGTAGCTGCATTGCTGCAAAAACGCCACCAGAGACACTAATTAAAACGGCTGCCATTCATTTCCAATGGCTCAATGTATTTCCAATGGTAGCTGCATTGCTGCAAAAAGCGACCAGAGAGCACTCATTAAATCGGCGGCTGTTAACTTCCAACGGCTCGATGTATTTCCAATAGTAGCTGCATTGCCGCAAGAAGGCCACTGAAGGGCACTCATTAAATTGGCGGCCGTTCATTTCTAACGGCTCAATGTATTTTTAAAGGTAGCTGCATTCCCCCAAAAATGCAACCATTGTGCACTCATTAAATTGGCAGGCGTTCATTTCGAATGGCTGGATGTATTTCCAATGGTAGCTGCATTGCCGCACAAACACCATCGGAGGGCACTCATTAAATCGGCGGCAGTTCATTTCGAACGGCTTGACGTATTTCCAATGGTAGCTGCATTGCCTCAAAAACGTGCCTGGAGGGCACCAATTAAATGGGCGGGCATTCATTTTGAACGGCTGGATGTATGGCCAATGGTAGCTGCAATGGCGAAAAAAGCGACCAGAGGGCACTCATTAAATCGGCGGCCGTTGATTTACAACGGCTGGACTTATTTCCAATGCTAGCTGCATTGCCGCAAGAACGCCACCGGAGACACTCATTAAATCGAATGCCGTTCATTTACAACGGCTCGATGTATTTCCAATGGTAGCTGCATTGCCGCAAAAACGCCATCGGAGGGCACTCATTAAATCGGCGGCTGTTCATTTTCAACGGCTCATTGTATTTCCAATGGTAGCTGCGTTGCCACAAAAAACGCCACCGGAGACACTCATTAAATCGGCTGCCGTTCATTTCCAACGGCTGGATATATTTCCAATGGTAGCTGCATTGCCCCGAAAACGCCACCGGAGGGCACTCATCAAATCGGCGGCTGTTCATTTCGAACGGCTTGACGTATTTCCAATGGTAGCTTCATTGCCGCAAGAATGCCACCGGAGTGCACTCATTAAATCGGCGGCTGTTCATTTTGAACAGCTTGACGTATTTCCAATGGTAGTTTCATTGCCCCAAAATCGCCACCGGAGACACTCATTAAATCGGCTGTCGTTCGTTTCCAACAGCTCTATGTATTTCCAATGGCAGCTGCATTGCAGCAAAAACGCCACCGGAGGGAACTGATTAAATCGGCGGCCGTTCATTTCCAACGGCTCATTGTATTTCCAATGGTAGCTGCATTGCCGCAAAATTGCCACCGGAGACACTCATTAAATTGGCAGCCATCCATTTCCAACGGCTTATTGTATTTCCATTGGTAGCTGCATTGCTGCAAAAACGCCACCAGAGACACTAATTAAAACGGCTGCCATTCATTTCCAATGGCTCAATGTATTTCCAATGGTAGCTGCATTGCTGCAAAAAGCGACCAGAGAGCACTCATTAAATCGGCGGCTGTTAACTTCCAACGGCTCGATGTATTTCCAATAGTAGCTGCATTGCCGCAAGAAGGCCACTGAAGGGCACTCATTAAATTGGCGGCCGTTCATTTCTAACGGCTCAATGTATTTTTAAAGGTAGCTGCATTCCCCCAAAAATGCAACCATTGTGCACTCATTAAATTGGCAGGCGTTCATTTCGAATGGCTGGATGTATTTCCAATGGTAGCTGCATTGCCGCACAAACACCATCGGAGGGCACTCATTAAATCGGCGGCAGTTCATTTCGAACGGCTTGACGTATTTCCAATGGTAGCTGCATTGCCTCAAAAACGTGCCTGGAGGGCACCAATTAAATGGGCGGGCATTCATTTTGAACGGCTGGATGTATGGCCAATGGTAGCTGCAATGGCGAAAAAAGCGACCAGAGGGCACTCATTAAATCGGCGGCCGTTGATTTACAACGGCTGGACTTATTTCCAATGCTAGCTGCATTGCCGCAAGAACGCCACCGGAGGGCACCCATCAAATCAGAGGCTGTTCATTTCGAACAGCTTGACGTATTTCCAATGGTAGCTTCATTGCCCCAAAAACGCTACCGGAGGGCACTCATTAAATCGGCGACATTCATTTCCAACGGCTCGATGTATTTCCAATGGTAGCTGCATTGCCAAAAAAACGCCACCGGAGACACTCATTAAATCGTCTGTCGTTCATTTCCAACGGCTCGATGTATTTCCAATGGTAGCTGCATTGCCGCAAAAACGTCATCGGAGGGCACTCAATAAATCGAATGCTGTTCATATCCAACGGCTGGATGTATTTCCATTGGTGGCTGCATTGCCGCAAGAACGCCACCGGAGGGCACTCATTAAATAGGCGGCTGTTCATTTCGAACTGCTTGTTGTATTTCCAATGGTAGCTTCAGTGCCCCAAAAACGTGCCTGGAGGGCACCAATTAAATGGGCGGGCATTCATTTTGAACGGCTGGATGTATGGCCAATGGTAGCTGCAATGGCGAAAAAAGCGACCAGAGGGCACTCATTAAATCGGCGGCCGTTGATTTACAACGGCTGGACTTATTTCCAACGCTAGCTGCATTGCCGCAAGAACGCCACCGGAGACACTCATTAAATCGAATGCCGTTCATTTACAACGGCTCGATGTATTTCCAATGGTAGCTGCATTGCCGCAAAAACGCCATCGGAGGGCACTCATTAAATCGGCGGCTGTTCATTTTTAACGGCTCATTGTATTTCCAATGGTAGCTGCGTTGCCACAAAAAACGCCACCGGAGACACTCATTAAATCGGCTGCCGTTCATTTCCAACGGCTGGATATATTTCCAATGGTAGCTGCATTGCCCCGAAAACGCCACCGGAGGGCACTCATCAAATCGGCGGCTGTTCATTTCGAACGGCTTGACGTATTTCCAATGGTAGCTTCATTGCCGCAAGAATGCCACCGGAGTGCACTCATTAAATCGGCGGCTGTTCATTTTGAACAGCTTGACGTATTTCCAATGGTAGTTTCATTGCCCCAAAATCGCCACCGGAGACACTCATTAAATCGGCTGTCGTTCGTTTCCAACAGCTCTATGTATTTCCAATGGCAGCTGCATTGCAGCAAAAACGCCACCGGAGGGAACTGATTAAATCGGCGGCCGTTCATTTCCAACGGCTCATTGTATTTCCAATGGTAGCTGCATTGCCGCAAAATTGCCACCGGAGACACTCATTAAATTGGCAGCCATCCATTTCCAACGGCTTATTGTATTTCCATTGGTAGCTGCATTGCTGCAAAAACGCCACCAGAGACACTAATTAAAACGGCTGCCATTCATTTCCAATGGCTCAATGTATTTCCAATGGTAGCTGCATTGCTGCAAAAAGCGACCAGAGAGCACTCATTAAATCGGCGGCTGTTAACTTCCAACGGCTCGATGTATTTCCAATAGTAGCTGCATTGCCGCAAGAAGGCCACTGAAGGGCACTCATTAAATTGGCGGCCGTTCATTTCTAACGGCTCAATGTATTTTTAAAGGTAGCTGCATTCCCCCAAAAATGCAACCATTGTGCACTCATTAAATTGGCAGGCGTTCATTTCGAATGGCTGGATGTATTTCCAATGGTAGCTGCATTGCCGCACAAACACCATCGGAGGGCACTCATTAAATCGGCGGCAGTTCATTTCGAACGGCTTGACGTATTTCCAATGGTAGCTGCATTGCCTCAAAAACGTGCCTGGAGGGCACCAATTAAATGGGCGGGCATTCATTTTGAACGGCTGGATGTATGGCCAATGGTAGCTGCAATGGCGAAAAAAGCGACCAGAGGGCACTCATTAAATCGGCGGCCGTTGATTTACAACGGCTGGACTTATTTCCAATGCTAGCTGCATTGCCGCAAGAACGCCACCGGAGGGCACCCATCAAATCAGAGGCTGTTCATTTCGAACAGCTTGACGTATTTCCAATGGTAGCTTCATTGCCCCAAAAACGCTACCGGAGGGCACTCATTAAATCGGCGACATTCATTTCCAACGTCTCGATGTATTTCCAATGGTAGCTGCATTGCCAAAAAAACGCCACCGGAGACACTCATTAAATCGTCTGTCGTTCATTTCCAACGGCTCGATGTATTTCCAATGGTAGCTGCATTGCCGCAAAAACGTCATCGGAGGGCACTCAATAAATCGAATGCTGTTCATTTCCAACGGCTGGATGTATTTCCATTGGTGGCTGCATTGCCGCAAGAACGCCACCGGAGGGCACTCATTAAATAGGCGGCTTTTCATTTCGAACTGCTTGTTGTATTTCCAATGGTAGCTTCAGTGCCCCAAAAACGCTACCGGAGGACACTCATTAAATCGGCTGCCGTTCAATTCCAACGGCTGGATGTATTTCCAATGGTAGCTGCATTGCCCCTAAAACGCCACCGGAGGGCACTCATCAAATCGGCGGCTGTTCATTTCGAACAGCCTGACGTATTTCCAATGGTAGCTTCATTGCCCCAAAAACGCTACCGGAGGGCACTCATTAAATCGGCGGCGGTTCATTTCAAACGGCTGGATGTATTTCCAATGGTAGCTGCATTTCTGCAAAAACGCCACCGGAGGGCATTTATTAAATCAGTGGCTGTTCATTTCAAACGGCTGGATGTATTTCCAATGGTAGCTGCATTGCCGCAAATACGCCACCGAGGACACTCATTTAATCGGCGGCCGTTCATTTCCAACGGCACAAACTATTTCCAATGGTAGTTGCATTGCCCCAAAAATGCCACCGGAGGGCACTCATTAAATCGGCGGCCGTTCATTTCCAACGGCTGGATGTATTTCCAATGGTAGCTGCATTGCCGCAAGAATGCCACCGGAGGGCACTCATTAAATCAACGGCTGTTCATTTTGAACAGCTTGACGTATTTCCAATGGTAGCTTCATTGCCCCAAAAACGCCACCGGACGGCACTCATTAATTCGGCGGCGGTTAATTTCGAACGGCTCGATGTATATCTAATGGTAGCTGCATTGCCCCAAAACGCCACTGGAGGAAACTCATTAAATCGGCGGGCGTTCATTTCCAACAGCTCGATGTATTTCCAATGGCAGCTGCATTGCAGCAAAAACGCCACCGGAGACACTCATTAAATCGGCTGCCGTTCGTTTCCAACGGCTGGATGTATTTCCAATGGTAGCTGCATTGCCGTAAAAACGCCACAGAGGGCACTCATTTAATCGGTGGCCATTCATTTCCAACGGCACGAAGTTTTTCAAATGGTGGTTGCATTGCCCCAAAAACGCCACCGGAGGGCACTCATTAAATTGGCGGCCGTTCATTTCCAACGGCTCATTGTATTTCCAATGGTAGCTGCATTGCCACAAAAACGCCACCGGAGACACTCATTCAATCGGCTGCCGTTCATTTCCAACGGCTGGATGTATTTCCAATGGAAGATGAATTGCCGCTAAAACGCCACCGGAGGGCACTCATTTAATTGGTGGCCGTTCATTTCTAACGGCTCAATGTATTTCCAATGGTAGCTGCATTGCCGTAAAAACGCCACCGAGGGCACTCATTTAATCGGTGGCCATTCATTTCCAACGGCACGAAGTTTTTCAAATGGTGGTTGCATTGCCCCAAAAACGCCACCGGAGAGCACTAATTAAATCGACGGCCGTTCATTTCCAACGGCTCGATGTATTTCCAATAGTAGCTGCATTGCCGCAAAAACGCCACCGGAGTGCACTCATTAAATCGGCGGCCGTTCCTTTTGAATGGCTGGATGTATTTCCAATGGTAGCTGCATTGCCGCAAAATTGCCACCGGAGACACTCATTAAATCGGCTGCCGTTCGTTTCCAACGGCTGGATGTATTTCCAATGGTAGCTGCATTGCCGTAAAAACGCCACCGAGGGCACTCATTAAATTGGCGGCCATTCATTTGCAACTTCTCATTGTATTTCCAATGGTAGCTGCATTGCCACAAAAACGCCACCGGAGACATTCATTCAATCGGCTGCCGTTCATTTCCAACGGCTGGATGTATTTCCAATGGAAGCTGAATTGCAGCTACAACGCCACCGGAGGGCACTCATTTAATTGGAGGCCGTTCATTTCTAACGGCTCAATGTATTTTTAATGGTAGCTGCATTGCCCCAAAAACGCAACCGGAGTGCACTCATTAAATCGGTGGGTGTTCATTTCGAACGGCTGGATGTATTTCCAATGGAAGCTGCATTGCCGCAAGAACACCAACGGAGGGCACTCATTAAATGGGCGGCCGTTCATTTCCAACAGCTAAATGTATTTTTAAAGGTAGCTGGATTGCCCCAAAAACGCAACCGGAGTGCACTCATTAAATCGGTGGGTGTTAATTTCGAACAGCTGCATGTATTTCCAATGGTACATGCATTGCCGCAAGAACGCCACCGGAGGGCACTCATTAAATTGGCGGCCGTTCATTTCCAATGGCTCCTCATTGTATTTCCAATAGTAGCTGCATTGCTGCAAAAACGCCACCAGAGACACTCATTTAATCGGCTGCCGTTCAATTCCAGCGGCTGGATGTATTTCCAATGGTAGCTGCATTGCCCCAAAAACGCCACCGGAGGGCACTCATCAAATCGGCGGCTGTTCATTTCGAACAGCTTGACGTATTTCCAATGGTAGCTTCATTGCCCCAAAAACGCTACCGGAGGGAACTCATTAAATCGGCGGTGGTTCATTTCGAACGGCTGGATGTATTTCCAATGGTAGCTGCATTTCCGCAAAAACGCCACCGGAGGGCATTTATTAAATCAGTGGCTGTTCATTTCCAACGGCACAAACTATTTCCAATGGTATTTGCATTGCCCCAAAAATGCCACCAGAGGGCACTTATTAAATCAGCAGCCGTTCATTTCCAACGGCTGGATGTATTTCCAATGGTAGCTGCATTGCCGCAAAAACGCCAGCGGACACACTCATTAAATTGGCTGCCGTTCATTTCCAACGGCTGGATGTATTTCCAATGGTAGCTGCATTGCCCTAAAAACGCCAGCGGAGGGCACTCATTAAATCGGCGGCCGTTCATTTCCAACGGCTTGATGTATTCCCAATGGTAGCTGCATTGCCGCAAAAAACCCACAGGAGGGTATTTATTAAATTGGTGGCTGTTCATTTCAAACGGCTCGATGTTTTTCCAATGGTAGCTGCATTGCCGCAAATATGCCACCCAGGGCTTTCATTTAATCGGCAGCCGTTCATTTCCAACGGCACGAAGTATTTCCAATGGTAGCTCAATTGCCGCAAAAACGCCACGGAGGGCACCCATTAAATCGGCGGCTGTTAATTTCAAACGGCGGGATATATTTCCAATGGTAGCTGCATTGCCGCAAAAACGCCACCGGTGACACTCATTTAATCGGCTGCCGTTCATTTCCAACGGCTCGATGTATTTCCAATGGTAGCTGCATTGCTCCAAAAACGCCACTGGAGGGAACTCATTAAATCTGCGGCCGCTCATTTCCAACGGCTTGATGTATTTCCAATGGTAGCTGCATTGCCGCAAAAACGCCACTGGAGGGCACTTATTATATCGATGGCTGTTCATTTCAAGCGGCTGGGTTTATTTCCAATGGTAGCTGCATTGCCGCAAATACGCCACCGTAGACACTCATTAAATCGGCTGCCATTCATTTCCAAACGGCTCATTTTATTTCCAATGGTAGCTGCATTGCTGCAAAAACGCCACCGGAGACACTCATTAAATCGGCAGCCGTTCATTTCTAACGGCTGGATGTATTTCCAATGGTAGCTGCATTGCCCCAAAAACGCCACCGGAGGGCACTCATTAAATTGGTGGCCATTCATTTCCAACGGCTCGATGTATTTCTAATGGTAGCTGCATTGCCGCACAAACGCCACCGGAGTGCACTCATTCAATCGGCAGCAGTTCATTTCGAACGGCTTGACATATTTCCAATGGTAGCTGCATTGCCTCAAAAACGCGTCCGGAGAGCACTAATTAAAACGGCGGGCCTTCATTTTGAACGGCTGGATGTATAGCCAATGGTAGCTGTATTGCCGCAAAAATTGCCACGGGAGGGTAGTTATTAAATCGGCGGCCTTTCATTTCCAACGGCTCGATGTATTTCCAATGCTAGCTGCATTGGCCCAAAATTGCCACAGGAGGGCTCTCATTAAGTCGGCAGCCGTTTATTTCCAACGGCTGGATGTATTTCCAATGGTAGCTGCATTGCTGCAAAAAACGCCACCGGAGGGCATTTATTAAATCAGCGACCGTTCATTTCGAATGGCTGGATATATTCCAAACAGTAGCTGCATTGCCGCAAAAATGCCACTGGAGGGCACACCTTTAGATCGGCGGCCGTTCATTTCCAACGGCTGGATGAATTTCCAATGGTAGTTGCATACCCACAAGAACGCCATCGGAGAGCACTCATTAAATCGGCGATTGTTCATTTCGAAGGGCGAGATGTATTTCCAATTGTAGCTGCATTGCCGTAAAAACGCCACCGGAGGACACTTATTAAATTGGCGGCCGTTCATTTAGAATGGTTGGATGTATTTCCAATGGTAGTTGCATTGCCGCAAAAACGCCACTGGAGCAAACACCTTTAAATCGGTCACCGTTCATTTCGAATGGCTGGATGAATTTCCAATGGTAGCAACATTGTTCTACATTACTCCCCAAGCCTGCCTGCAAATGAAATGAGTCACAACACCTGGTAATATTTCTTACCTGGCGTTAATGTTTTAACTCCGGGAAAACTAACATCAAATTCGACAAACAAAATGAAATTAGGTCCAAACAGGTTCCTCCCATTACATGTGGTCCGTTACTTCCCAAGCCTGCCTGAGAATGAAATGAGTCGCCACTCCTGGTAATATTTCTTACCTGGCGTTAATGTCTTTTAACTCCGGCAATACTAACATCAAATTTGACAGAAACAAAATGAAAATAAGTCCAAACCAGTATTTACCTTTACATGTATTACGTTACTCGCCAAGCCTGCCTGCAAATTAAATGAGTCACAACACCTGGTAAACTTTCTCACCTGGCGTTGATGTCTTTCAACTACGGCAAAACTAACATAAAATTTGACAGAAACAAAATGAAAATAAGTCCAAACAGGTATTTTCCGTTACATCTATTACGTTACTCCCCAAACCTTCCTTGCAAATAAAATGAGTCACAACACCTGGTAATATTTCTCACCTTGCATTAATCAACTCCGGCAAAACTAACATAAAATTCGACAGAAACAAAATGAAAATAAGTCCAAACAGGTTTTTACCGTTACATGTAGTCCGTTACTCCCCAAGCCCTCCTGCAAATTAAATGAGTCACCACACCTGGTAATCTTTCTTTCCTGGCGTTAATGTCTTTTAACTCTGGCAAAACTAACATCAAATATGACAGAAACAAAATGAAAATGAGTCCAAACCGGGATTTGCCGTTACATGTATTACATTACTCCCCAAGCCTGCCTGGTAATAGAATGAGTCACAAGACCTTGTAATCTTTCTTACCTGGCGTTAATGTCTTTCAACTCCGGCAAAACTAACATAAAATTTGACAGAAACAAAATGAAAATGAGTCCAAACAGGTTTTTACCGTGACATGTATTACGTTACTCCCCAAGCCCTTCAGCAAATGGAATGAGTCACAACACCTGGTAATCTTTCTCACCTGGCGTTGATGTCTTTCAACTCCGGCAAAACTAACATAAAATTCAACAGAAACAAAATGAAAATAGGTCCAAACAGGTTTTTACCGTTACATGTATTACGTTACTCCCCAAGCCTGCCTGCAAATGAAATGAGTCACCACACCTGGTAATCTTTCTTACCTGGCGTTAACGTCTTTTAAATCCGGCAAAACTAACATCAAATTTGACAGGAACAAAATGAAAATAAGCCCAAACCAGTATTTTCTGTTACATGTATTACAGTACTCCCCAAGCCTGCCTGCGAATGAAATGAGTCACAACACCTTGTAATCTTTCTTACCTGGCGTTAATGTCTTTCAACTCCGGCATAACTAACATAAAATTTGACAGAAACAAAATGAAAATGAGTCCAAACAGGTTTTTACCATGACATGTATTACGTTACTCCCCAAGCCCTTCAGCAAATGGAATGAGTCACAACACCTGGTAATCTTTCTCACCTGGCGTTGATGTCTTACAACTCCGGCAATACTAACATAAAATTCAACAGAAACAAAATGAAAATAAGTCCAAACAGGTTTTTACCGTTACATGTATTACGTTACTCCCCAAGCCTGCCTGCAAATGAAATGAGCCACCACACCTGGTAATCTTTCTTACCTGGCGTTAACGTCTTTTGAATCCGGCAAAACTAACATCAAATTTGACAGGAACAAAATGAAAATAAGCCCAAACCAGTATTTTCCGTTACATGTATTACAGTACTCCCCAAGCCTGCCTGCGAATGAAATGAGTCACAACACCTTGTAATCTTTCTTACCTGGCGTTAATGTCTTTCAACTCCGGCAAAACTAACATAAAATTTGACAGAAACAAAATGAAAATGAGTCCAGGTTTTTACTGTGACATGTATTACGTTACTCCCCAAGCCCTTCAGCAAATGGAATGAGTCACAACACCTGGTAATCTTTCTTACCTGGCATTAATGTCTTTTAACTCCGGCAAAACTAACATAAAATTTGACAGAAACAAAATGAAAATAAGTCCAAACCGGTATTTACCGTTACATGTATTTTGTTACTTCCCAAGCCTGCCTGCTAATGAAATGAGTCACAACACCTGGTAATCTTTCTCACCTGGCGTTGATGTCTTTCAACTCCGGCAAAACTAACATAAAATTTGACAGAAACAAAATGAAAATGAGTCCTAACAGGTTTTTACCGTTACATGTATTATGTTACTCCCCAAGCCTGCCTGCAAATGAAATGAGTCACAACACCTGGTAATCTTTCTCACCTGGCGTTGAGGTCTTTCAACTCCGGCAAAACTAACATAAAATTCGACAGAAACAAAATGAAAATAAGTCCAAACCAGTATTTTCCGTTACATGTATTACGTTACTCCCCAAGCCTGCCTGCAAATGAAATGAGTCACAACACCTGGTAATCTTTCTTACCTGGCGTTAATGTCTTTTAACTCCGGCAAAACTAACATCAAATTTGACAGAAACAAAATGAAAATAAGTCCAAACCGGTATTTATCGTTACATGTATTACGTTACACCCCAAGCCTGCCTGCAGATGAAATTAGTCACAACACCTGGTGATCTTTCTTACCTGGCATTAATGTCTTTTAACTCCAGCAAAACTAACATCACATTTTACAGAAACAAAATGAAAATATGTCCAAACCGGTATTTACCATTCCATGTATTACGTTACTCCCCAAGCCTGCCTGCAAATGAAATGAGTCACAACACCTGGTAATCTTTCTCACCTGGCGTTGAGGTCTTTCAACTCCGGCAAAACTAACATAAAATTCGACAGAAACAAAATGAAAATAAGTCCAAACAGGTATTTACCGTTACATGTATTACCTTACTTCCCAAGCCTTCCTTGCAAATGAAATGAGTCACAACACCTGGTAATATTTCTTACCTGGCGTTAATGTCTTTTGAATCTGGCAAAACTAACATCAAATTTTACAGGAACAAAATGAAAATAAGTCCAAACCAGTATTTTCCGTTACATGTATTACAGTACTCCCCAAGCCTGCCTGCGAATGAAATGAGTCACAACACCTTGTAATCTTTCTTACCTGGCGTTAATGTCTTTCAACTCCGGCAAAACTAACATAAAATTTGACAGAAACAAAATGAAAATGAGTCCTAACAGGGTTTTACCGTTACATGTATTATGTTACTCCCCAAGCCTGCCTGCAAATGAAATGAGTCATCACACCTGGTAATCTTTCTTACCTGGCGTTAATGTCTTTTAACTCCGGCAAAACTAACATCAAATTTGACAGAAACAAAATGAAAATAAGTCCAAACCGGTATTTACTGTTACATGTATTTCGTTACTTCCCAAGCCTGCCTGCTAATGAAATGAGTCACAACACCTGGTAATCTTTCTCACCTGGCGTTGATGTCTTTCAACTCTGGCAAAACTAACATAACATTTGACAGAAACAAAATTAAAATAATTTCAAACAGGTATTTATCGTTACATGTATTACGTTACTCCCCAAGCCTTCCTTGCAAATGAAATGAGTCACAACACCTGGTAATATTTCTCACATGGCGTTAATCAACTACTGCAAAACTAACATAAAATTTGACAGAAACAAAATGAAAATAAGTCCAAACAGGTATTTACCGTTACATGTAGTCCGTTACTCCCCAAGCCCTCCTGCAAATTAAATGAGTCACCACACCTGGTAATCTTTCTTTCCTCGCGTTAATGTCTTTTAACTCCGGCAAAACTAACATTAAATTTGACAGAAACAAAATGAAAATGAGTCCAAACCGGTATTTACCGTTACATGTATTACGTTACTCCCCAAGCCTGCCTGCAAACGAAATGAGTTACAACACCTTGTAATCTTTCTTACCTGGCGTTAATGTATTTCAACTCCGGCAAAACTATCATAAAATTTGACAGAAACAAAATGAAAATGAGTCTCAACAGGTTTTTACCGTTACATGTATTACGTTACTCCCCAAGCCTTCCTTGCAAATGAAATGAGTCACAACACCTGGTAATCTTTCTTACCTGGAGTTAATGTCTTTTAACTAACATCAAATTTGATAAAAACAAAATGAAAATAAGTCCAAACCGGTATTTACCGTTACAAGGAATTACGTTACTCCCCAAGCCTGCCTGCAAATGAAATGAGTCACAACACCTGGTAATCTTTCTCACATGGCGTTAATCAACTCCGGCAAAACTAACATAAAATTCGACAGAAACAAAATGAAAATAAGTCCAAACAGGTTTTTACCGTTACATGTTGTCCGGTACTCCCCAAGCCTGCCTGCAAATTAAATGAGTCACCACACCTGGTAATCTTTCTTACCTGGCGTTAATGTCTTTTAACTCTGGTAAAACTAACATCACATTTGACAGAAACAAAATGAAAATAAGTCCAAACCGGTATTTATCGTTAGATGTATTACGTTACTCCCCAATCCTGCCTGCAAATGAAATGAGTCACAACACCTTGTAATCTTTCTTACCTGGCGTTAATGTCTTTTAACTCCGGCAAAACTAACATAAAATTTGACAGAAACAAAATGAAAATGAGTCCAAACCGGTTTTTACCGTTACATGTATTACGTTACTCCCCAAGCCTATCTGCAAATGAAATGAGTCACAACACCTGGTAATCTTTCTTACCTGGCGTTAATGTCTTTTAACTCCGGCAAAACTAACATAAAATTTGACAGAAATAAAATGAAAATAAGTCCCAACAGGTATTTACCGTTACATGTATTATGTTAGTCCCCAAGCCTGTTTTTATATATATATATATATATATATATATATATATATATATATATATATATATAAATATACCGTAAATTCCTGACTATAGAGCGCACCTGATTATAAGTCGCACCTACCACATTTTAAGAGGAAAACCGATTTTGTACTTACACAAGCCGCACCTGTATATAAGCCGCATGCGAACCCAAACCCGACTTTAAGTCCCGCGATTGAGACTAAATGTCCTTCATTAAAGTACACAGTCCAAAAATCACAGCCAGCAAAATGAACGGAAAATGATACCCGTACTTAAGGTTTGATGCAGACCTGCAGAGTCCGGGTCCTGTCTAAAGTAATCCAAGGAAAAACATGTATATTTCCAAATTTAATTTAATCTTCCTCCTTAGAACTGAAGCCATCATGGGGCGGCAGTGGCTCAGGGGGTAGAGAGCTCGCCTTGGGATCAAGAGATCGCAGTTCGAATCCCGGCTCCTCAGTGTTACATGTCGAAGTGTCCTTGGGTAAGACACTGAACCCCTAAAGCCCGCAATAAGCAGGTTAGCGCCTTATATGGCTGCACGGCCACTATTGGGAAAATGTGAAGCACACTGTAAAGTGCTTTTGACTTGAAAAGCGCTGTATAAATGCAGATCATTTCATCAAAGTCGTCTTCCTCGGTGTCGGAAAGAAACTTTGTCATTTAGATGTCGTCCCACGCTCCCTTATTCCAAAACACGCTAGCAACACGCTCGCAACACAGGAAACGGGTCTGGTAAAGTTTACGTGCAGTAGCTCTGTTTCCTTCTTTATCGGACTGCTCGATTGCTTTTAGCTTGAAAGCTGCGTCATGTGCCTTTCTTTTTGCATTTTGCATGATGAGGGTATGTTTACGCTAATTTAATTTGTGCAAAAGCCAAGAAGTTGCAGTCTTCCTCGGGGCATATATTATAACGGTCTAAATCTTACCTTTTGTACTCGAGCGTCGCTGGCAGCCGTTAGAAAAATTTCATAAATTGGCCGCATCACTGAATAAGCTGCAGGGTTGAAAGTTTGGGAAAAGAGTAGCAGCTTATATTCCGGAATTTACGGTATATATATATATATATATATATATATATATATATATATATATATATATATATATATATATATATTTGGGGACTCCAGCAACTGTTGATATTAGGCTTCATTATTTAAAATAATTGAATAAATGTTATCAATACACAAAAGAGATGTAACACCAGAAGCATCTCTCAAAGAGAATAAAGCACCGCAGTGGATGCGCTTTATAACAGTCAACAGAGTTATGTGCATGACACAAGATCAGGAGCTTTACCAAGGGCGAAGGAGGTGCAAAGGCCGTGTCCCACCCACGGACTTGCTCTGACAACCCAAAAAAATATTTATGTAGTGGTGAGAGCAATTTGAAAAAAAGAAGAAAAAAAATCAATCAAAATAATAACAAAATTAAAAAGAAAGAAAAAGCTGGAAAAAAAACTAACAATAGAATAATTAAAAAAGAAGGCAAAAGAAAGGAGCTGAATAAAAACGTGAGAAGAATAGGAAAAAGCAAGAAAAGGTAAAATCTTGGGGAAAAAACATAAGACGGTCAGTTGGATGCTGACTCAATTAATTACTATGATGAGCACTTGAAAGCAGTGACCACCGACTATCCAGCGGAAGCTGTAAGCACTACATTTGGTCAGACCTGCCTTTACCTTGATTGGATTTTTTGATGTTGTCCTTTCTCCATTGGAGCACTTTATGTTCACCCCCCCATTAAAAAGAACTCAGGTTGTGTCCGCACCTGTGTCCTGTTGATGGCCACTCAGAGGTCGAGGGGCTACATAATACTCCTGGATATTTGAATTCATGGAGGTTGGGGTATGGTTGCAATGACTTTAAAGACACCCATCAATTCATGCTTCACAACAAGTTAGCTGGAGGGTCATTGTGTCGACCAGTCTGTTTACTCACCCTACAAGGGCATTGACTTTAATCCATGCAATTGTAAGTGCTACTTGTTGGGGTAATAGCACAGGCATGGAAGGTTATCAAGCTGAACAACATCAAACAGCACTACTCTCTTAATGCAACTGCATAACTTGGATAATGTTTTTAGCAAACTGTGATGTCCTCAAAAGTTGCACTGATGTTTTTTATTCTCATAAGTGCTTCATTTTGGGGTTGTCTCAGCTTTGCATGATCCTACGGGTGGGTTTTTTCGATTAAAGACAATCTTAAACCCTTTGTTGATGGCTTCTGCAGTTATTGCTATTGTTTATGTCATGTTGACGCACCAGTGCCTTGCCTAAGTGATGAAATCTCGGCTAAGCTTTCTTTTAATGAAGAATTACTCGCTATATGGAGCTGCATAACTTTTTTTTAGCAAACTTTGATGTTCTCAAAAGTTTCACTGATGTTTTGTAATCTCATAAGTGCTTCCTTTTGGGTTTCTCTCAGCTGCAAATGATCCAATGGGTGGGTTTCTCTGATTGACAACGATCAGAAAGAATCGTGTGGATGGCCACTCAATGTTTGAGGTGCTGCATAATACTCCTGGATATTTGTATGCATGGAGGGCGGGGCACGTTTCCCAGATTGATAATAATCTCACATGTTATTTTTGATGCCTTTTTATTTTTGAGGGACTTCAGATTACTCCTGGACATTTGTATACATGAAGGGCGGGGTAAGGTTGCAATGACTTTAAAGACAACCATCAGTTGCTACACAACAAGTTAGCTGGAGGGTCATTGTGTCGACCAGTCTGTTTACTCACCCTTCAAGGGCACTGACTTTAATCCATGCAAGTAACAAGTAAGTGCTACTTGTTGGGGTAATAGCACAGGCATGGAAGGTTATCGAGCCGAACAACATCAAACGGCACTACTGTCTAAATATAACTGCATCACTTGGATAATGTTTTTAGCAAACTGTGATGTCCTCAAAAGTTGCACTGATGTTTTTTTATTCTCATAAATGCTTCATTTTGGGGTTGTCTCAGCTTTGCATGATCCAACGGGTGGGTTTTTCCGATTAAAGACATTCTCAAACCTTGTGTTGATAGCCCCTGCAGTAATTTCTATTGTTTGTGTCATGTTGACGGACCAGTACCTTGCCTAAGTCATGAAATATCGGCTAAGCTGTATTTTAAGGAAGAATTACTCGCTAGATGGTGCTGCATAACTTGTTTTTAGCAAACTGATGTCCTCAAAAGTTGCACTGATGTTTGTAGTAACATAAGTGCAGTTGTCTCAGCTGTGCATGATCCAACGGGTGTTTTTTTTTTCAATTAATAACAATTTCAAAGCTTCGTGTTGATGGCCACTCAACGGTCGAGGGGCTGCATAATACTCCTGGATATTTGAATGCATGGAGGGCAACAGTGCCTTGTCTAAATCATTAAATCTCGGCTAAGCTTTCTTTTAACGACAAATTACTCGCTAGATGGAGCTGCATATCTTGTTTTTAGCAAATTCTGATGTTCTCAAAAGTTGCACTGATGTTTTGTATTCTCATAAGTGCTTTCTTTTGGGCATCAAACAGCAGTTGTAGAGGTTATTTAGCATGGAAATGCTTTAAATGTGTCCTTTTTGTTTTGTTTTATTTCAATTCCATTGGTTCATTTGTCACCAAAATTGCTCTGACAAAAGCACTTGTTTGTATTTTGAGAATAATAAGTGCTTCTTCTAGGGGTAGTTTTGTTGTCTTTGTACAATGACTGGTCAGAAATGAAAATGTCTTCTTCTGTGACAGGTTTCAATTGACCACGAGTGAAGGTGTTCATCTCACAAGCTTTCCACACACTGCAGGGATTTCCTATGTGTAAGAGCTGATCTCATTTTTGATTACCACAACCCGACTGGAAACACTGACTTAAACTATTGCTGTGGTAATTGCTTTGGTTTAGGTCATATCTACGCACGAGTTCCTTCCGCCATTCATGAGAACTCGGGTAACCTGTCTTTTAAGGAAGAATTACTCGCTAGATGGAGCTGAATAACTTGTTTTTAGCAAACTCTGATGTTCTCAAAAACTGCATTGATGTTTTGTATTCTCATAAGTGCTTCCTTTTTGTTTTTTCTCAGCTGCAAATGATCCAATGGGTGGGTTTCTCTGATTGACAACAATCACATTGCAATGACTTCAAAGACACCCATCAATTTATGCTACAAAACAAGTTAGCTGGAGGGTCATTGTGTCGACCAGTCTATTTACTCACCCTACAAGGGCACTGATTTTAATACATCAATTGTAAGTGCTACTTGTTGGGGTAATAACACAGGCTTGAGCTATGAACTGAACAACATCAAAAGGCAATACTTTCTAAATGCAACTGCATGACTTGGATAATGTTTTTAGCAAACTGTGATGTCATCAAAAGTTGCACTGATGTTTTGTTTTCTCAATAGTGCTTCTTTTTTAGGGTTATCTCAGCTGTGCATGATCCGACTGGCGGGTTTCTCAAATTGATAACAGTTTCACATTTTCGAGGGACTGCAGAATACTCTTGGACATTTTTGTGCATGGAAGGGGGGGGGGGTAAGGTATCAATGCCTTTAAAGACACCCATCACTTCATGCTAAACAACGAGTAAGCTGGAGGAACATTGTGCAAACCAGTCTTTTTTTTCACCCAACATGAGCACTGAATTGAAATTATGCAATACTAAGTGCTACTTGTTGGGGCAATAGCACAGACATGAGCTATGAGCTGAACAGCATCAAACAGCACTTGTAGAGGTCATTTAGCATGGAAATGCCTTAAATGTGTCCTTTCGGTTTTGTTTTTTTTCAATACCATTGGTTTATTTGTAACCAAAATTGCTCTGACAAAAGCACTCGTTTGTATTTTGAGAATAATAAGTTCTTCTTGTTGGGGTAGTTATGTTGTCTTTGTACAAGGACTGGTCGGAAATGAAAATGTCTTCTTCTGTGACAGGTTTCAATTGACCACAAGTGAAGGTGTTCATCTCACAAGCTTTCCACACACTGCAGGGATTTCCTATGTGTAAGAGCTGATCTCATTTTTGATTACCACAACCCGACTGGAAGCACTGACTTAAACTATTGCTGTGGTAAGTGCTTTGGTTTAAGTCACTTTTACACACGACTTCCTTCCCCCATTCATGAAAACTCTGCTTTACTGTCTTTTAAGGAAGAACTACTCGCTAGATGCAGTTGCATATTTTGGATGTTTTAAGCAAACTGTGATGTCCTCAAAATATGCACTGATGTTTTGTAGTCTCATAAGTGCTTCTTTTTGGGGCTGTCTCAGCTGTGCATGGTCCAATGGGTTGTTTTTTTTTCAATTAATAACAATCTCAAAGCTTCGTGTTGATGGCCACTCAATGGTCGAGGGGCTGCATAATACTCCTGGATATTTGATTGCATGGAGGGCGAGTAAGGTTGCAATGACTTTAAAGACACTCATCAATTCATGCTACACACTAAGTTAGCTGGAAGGTCATTGTGTCGACCAGTCTGTTTACTCACCCTACAAGGGCACTGACTTTAATCCGTGCAATTGTAAGTGCTACCTGTTGGGGTCATAGCACAGGCATGGAAGGTTATCGAGCCCAACAACATCAAACGGCACTACTCTCTAAATGCAACTGCATAACTTGGATAATGTTTTTAGCAAACTGTGATGTCCTGAAAAGTTGCACTGATGTTTTTTATTCTCATAAGTGCTTCATTTTGGGGTTGTCTCAGCTTTGAATGATCCAACGGGTGGCTGTTTCCGATTAAAGACAATCTCACACCTTGTGTTGATGGCCTCTGCAGTTATTGCTATTGTTTATGTCATGTTGACGCACCAGTGCCTTGTTTTGGGTTTGTCTCAGCTGCAAATGATCCAATGGGTGTGTTTCTCTGATTGACAACAATCAGAAAGAATCGTGTGGATGGCCACTCAATGTTTGAGGGGCTGCATAATACTCCTGGACATTTGTATGCATGGAGGGCGGGGCACGTTTCTCAGATTGATAATAATCTCACATGTTATTGTTGATGGCCTCTTTATTTTTGAGGGACTTCAGATTACTCCTGGACATTTGTATACATGGAGGGCGGGGTAAGGTTGCAATGACTTTAAAGACACCCATCAATTCATTATACACAAAAAGTTAGCTGGAGGGTCATTGTGTCGACCAGTCTGTTTACTCACCCTACAAGGGCACTGACTTTAATACATGCAATTGTAAGTGCTACTTGTTGGGGTAATAACACAGGCTTGAGCTATGAACTGAACAACATAAAACCGCACTACTTTCTAAATGCAACTGCACAACTTGCACAATGTTTTTAGCAAACTGTGATGTCCTCAAAAGTTGCACTGATGTTTTGTTTTCTCAATAGTGCTTCTATTTAGGGTTGTCTCAGCTGTGCATGATCCGACTGGCAGTTTCTCAAATTGATAACATTCTCACATGTTATTGTTGATGGCCTCTTTATTTTCGAGGGACTGCAGAATACTCCTGGACATTTGTATGCATGGAGGGCGGGGTAAGGTATCAATGCCTTTAAAGACACCCATCACTTTGTGCTAGTCAAGTCAAGTCAAATTTATTTAAATAGCCCTTAATGAAAAAAATGTCTCAAAGGACTGCACAGGATTACAGTTACAAAATTACACAATTACCTGATCTTAAACCAGCATGCGGGCAAGGAAAAACTCAAAAACCTCAGTGTGAGGAGAAAAGAGAAACCTTGAGAAAGGACCTCATATGTGGTAATCCCCCTTCCAGGATTGACCAGGGTGAATTACAATTAGTATTACTGTACACATAATAGTAAACATTAGGTAAGATGTTTAAAATGTCCGGAAAGTGCATGAAATCAACAACGCCCCCAGCCTGCAAACCAGTCCAGAAAGTCTATGACGGCCATGACGCTGCCTCCCGTCTCTGCCAGCTGGTAAATGCAGGGGTTGACATGCTGCATGTCAGACGCCGGTCCGCTGACCCATCCTCAATCATCCTTCTCCTTCGTATCAGCCAGGCAGGCGTCGGAAAAAGACAGGCCAATACAGAATATGAGGTGGGCATCAATCAAATGCTTTGGAATAGAAGTGTGTCTTAAGCCTCGATTTAAAAACTTCCGTTGAGGTTGCAGATCTTATCTCCAGAGGCAGGGCGTTCCATAACACCGGGGCCCGGATGGAGAACGCTCTCGAGCCCGCAGACTTCTTGGCTCTCGGAGTCACAATTAGACCGGCATTTTCCGAGCGCAGACTCCGTGCAGGAACATAGGGGGAAATCAAATCTGAGAGATAAGAGGGTGCAAGCCCATGCAAACATGTATATGTTAATAAGAGAACCTTAAAGTCACATCTTAAGTGGACTGGGAGCCAGTGAGAGTTGGCCAATACAGGAGTAATATGCTCAAACTTTTTGGTCTTAGTCAAAAGTCTACCTGCCGCATTCTGAACAACAAGTTAGGTGGAGGAACATTGTGCAAACCAGTCTGTTTATTCACCCAGCATAGTCACTGACATCTTTCCCAACACATTTCCAATGGTAGCTGCATTGCTGCAAAAACGCCACCGGAGACACTCAGTAAATCGGCTGCCGTTCATTTCCAACGGCTGGATGTATTTCCAATGGTAGCCGCATTGCCCCAAAAACGCCACCGGAGGGCACTCATTAAATCGGCGGCCGTTCATTTCCATCGGCTCGATGTATTTGCAATGGTAGCTGCATTGCCGCCAAAACGCCACCGGAGGGCACTCATTTAATTGGCGGCCGTTCATTTCTAACGGCTCAATGTATTTTTGAAGGTAGCTGCATTGCCCCAAAAACGCAACCGGAGTGCACTCATTAAATCGGTGGGCGTTCATTTCGAACGGCTGGATGTATTTCCAATGGTAGCTGCATTGCCCTAAAAACGCCACCGGAGAACACTCATTAAATTGGCGGCCGTTCATTTCCAACGGCTCGATGTATTTCCAATAGTAGCTGCATTGCCGCAAAAACGCCACCAGAGGGCACTCATTAAATCGGCGGACGTTTATTTCGAATGGCTGGATGTATTTCCAATGGTAGCTGCATTGCCGCGAAAAGCAACGGGAGGGCACTCAATAAATTGGTGGCATTTCATTTCCAACGGCTCGATGTATTTCCAATGGTAGCTGCATTGCCGCAAGAACGCCACCGAAGGGCACTCATTAAATTGGCAGCCGTTCATTTCCAACGGCTTATTGTATTTCCAATGGTAGCTGCATTGCTGCAAAAACGCCACCGGAGACACTCATTAAATCGGCTGCCATTCATTTCCAACGTCTCGATGTATTTCCAATGGTAGCTGCATTGCCGCAAAAAGCGACCGGAGGGCACTCATTAAATCGGCGGCTGTTAATTTCCAACGGCTCGATGTATTTCCAATCGTAGCTGCATTGCCGCAAAAACGCCACCGGAGGGCACTCATTAAATCGGCAGCCGTTCATTTCGAATGGTTGGATGTATGTCCAATGGTAGCTGCATTGCTGCAAAAACGCCACCGGAGACACTCATTAAATCGGCTCCCATTCATTTCCAACGTCTCGATGTATTTCCAATGGTAGCTGCATTGCCGCAAAAAGCGACCGGAGGGCACTCATTAAATCGGCGGCTGTTAATTTCCAACAGCTCGATGTATTTCCAATCGTAGCTGCATTGCCGCAAAAACGCCACCGGAGGGCACTCATTAAATCGGCGGCCGTTCATTTCGAATAGTTGGATGTATGTCCAATGGTAGCTGCATTGCCGCAAAAACGCCACCGAAGGGCACTCATTAAATTGGCGGCAGTTCATTTCTAACGGCTCAATGTATTTTTAAAGGTAGTTGCATTCCCCCAAAAATGCCACCGGTGTGCATCATTAAATAGGCAGGCGTTCATTTCGAACGGCTGGATGTATTTCCAATGGTAGCTGCATTGCCGTAAGAATGCCACCGGAGGGCACTCATCAAATCGGCTGCCGTTCATTTCCAACGGCTCATTGTATTTAATAATAATAATAATAATAATTTCCGATGGTAGCTGCATTGCCGCAAATACGCCACCCAGGGCACTCATTAAATCGGCTGCCGTTCATTTAAAACGGCTCGATGTATTTCCGATGCTAGCTGCATTTCCGCAAATACGCCACCCAGGGCACTCATTAAATCGGCTGCCGTTCATTTACAACGGCTCGATGTATTTCCAATGGTAGCTGCATTGCTGCAAAAACGCCATCGGAGGGCACTCATTAAATCAAATGCCGTTCATTTCCAACGGCTCGATGTATTTCCATTGGTAGCTGCATTGCCGCAATAATGCAACCGAAGTGCACTCATTAAATCGGTGGGCGTTCATTTCGAACGGCTGGATGTATTTCCAATGGTAGCTGCATTGCCCTAAAAACGCCACCGGAGAACACTCATTAAATTGGCGGCCGTTCATTTCCAACGGCTCGATGTATTTCCAATAGTAGCTGCATTGCCGCAAAAACGCCACCAGAGGGCACTCATTAAATCGGCGGACGTTTATTTCGAATGGCTGGATGTATTTCCAATGGTAGCTGCATTGCCGCGAAAAGCAACGGGAGGGCACTCAATAAATTGGTGGCATTTCATTTCCAACGGCTCGATGTATTTCCAATGGTAGCTGCATTGCCGCAAGAACGCCACCGAAGGGCACTCATTAAATTGGCAGCCGTTCATTTCCAACGGCTTATTGTATTTCCAATGGTAGCTGCATTGCTGCAAAAACGCCACCGGAGACACTCATTAAATCGGCTGCCATTCATTTCCAACGTCTCGATGTATTTCCAATGGTAGCTGCATTGCCGCAAAAAGCGACCGGAGGGCACTCATTAAATCGGCGGCTGTTAATTTCCAACGGCTCGATGTATTTCCAATCGTAGCTGCATTGCCGCAAAAACGCCACCGGAGGGCACTCATTAAATCGGCAGCCGTTCATTTCGAATGGTTGGATGTATGTCCAATGGTAGCTGCATTGCTGCAAAAACGCCACCGGAGACACTCATTAAATCGGCTCCCATTTATTTCCAACGTCTCGATGTATTTCCAATGGTAGCTGCATTGCCGCAAAAAGCGACCGGAGGGCACTCATTAAATCGGCGGCTGTTAATTTCCAACAGCTCGATGTATTTCCAATCGTAGCTGCATTGCCGCAAAAACGCCACCGGAGGGCACTCATTAAATCGGCGGCCGTTCATTTCGAATAGTTGGATGTATGTCCAATGGTAGCTGCATTGCCGCAAAAACGCCACCGAAGGGCACTCATTAAATTGGCGGCAGTTCATTTCTAACGGCTCAATGTATTTTTAAAGGTAGTTGCATTCCCCCAAAAATGCCACCGGTGTGCATCATTAAATAGGCAGGCGTTCATTTCGAACGGCTGGATGTATTTCCAATGGTAGCTGCATTGCCGTAAGAATGCCACCGGAGGGCACTCATCAAATCGGCTGCCGTTCATTTCCAACGGCTCATTGTATTTAATAATAATAATAATAATAATTTCCGATGGTAGCTGCATTGCCGCAAATACGCCACCCAGGGCACTCATTAAATCGGCTGCCGTTCATTTAAAACGGCTCGATGTATTTCCGATGCTAGCTGCATTTCCGCAAATACGCCACCCAGGGCACTCATTAAATCGGCTGCCGTTCATTTACAACGGCTCGATGTATTTCCAATGGTAGCTGCATTGCTGCAAAAACGCCATCGGAGGGCACTCATTAAATCAAATGCCGTTCATTTCCAACGGCTCGATGTATTTCCATTGGTAGCTGCATTGCCGCAATAATGCAACCGAAGTGCACTCATTAAATCGGTGGGCGTTCATTTCGAACGGCTGGATGTATTTCCAATGGTAGCTGCATTGCCCTAAAAACGCCACCGGAGAACACTCATTAAATTGGCGGCCGTTCATTTCCAACGGCTCGATGTATTTCCAATAGTAGCTGCATTGCCGCAAAAACGCCACCAGAGGGCACTCATTAAATCGGCGGACGTTTATTTCGAATGGCTGGATGTATTTCCAATGGTAGCTGCATTGCCGCGAAAAGCAACGGGAGGGCACTCAATAAATTGGTGGCATTTCATTTCCAACGGCTCGATGTATTTCCAATGGTAGCTGCATTGCCGCAAGAACGCCACCGAAGGGCACTCATTAAATTGGCAGCCGTTCATTTCCAACGGCTTATTGTATTTCCAATGGTAGCTGCATTGCTGCAAAAACGCCACCGGAGACACTCATTAAATCGGCTGCCATTCATTTCCAACGTCTCGATGTATTTCCAATGGTAGCTGCATTGCCGCAAAAAGCGACCGGAGGGCACTCATTAAATCGGCGGCTGTTAATTTCCAACGGCTCGATGTATTTCCAATCGTAGCTGCATTGCCGCAAAAACGCCACCGGAGGGCACTCATTAAATCGGCAGCCGTTCATTTCGAATGGTTGGATGTATGTCCAATGGTAGCTGCATTGCTGCAAAAACGCCACCGGAGACACTCATTAAATCGGCTCCCATTCATTTCCAACGTCTCGATGTATTTCCAATGGTAGCTGCATTGCCGCAAAAAGCGACCGGAGGGCACTCATTAAATCGGCGGCTGTTAATTTCCAACAGCTCGATGTATTTCCAATCGTAGCTGCATTGCCGCAAAAACGCCACCGGAGGGCACTCATTAAATCGGCGGCCGTTCATTTCGAATAGTTGGATGTATGTCCAATGGTAGCTGCATTGCCGCAAAAACGCCACCGAAGGGCACTCATTAAATTGGCGGCAGTTCATTTCTAACGGCTCAATGTATTTTTAAAGGTAGTTGCATTCCCCCAAAAATGCCACCGGTGTGCATCATTAAATAGGCAGGCGTTCATTTCGAACGGCTGGATGTATTTCCAATGGTAGCTGCATTGCCGTAAGAATGCCACCGGAGGGCACTCATCAAATCGGCTGCCGTTCATTTCCAACGGCTCATTGTATTTAATAATAATAATAATAATAATTTCCGATGGTAGCTGCATTGCCGCAAATACGCCACCCAGGGCACTCATTAAATCGGCTGCCGTTCATTTAAAACGGCTCGATGTATTTCCGATGCTAGCTGCATTTCCGCAAATACGCCACCCAGGGCACTCATTAAATCGGCTGCCGTTCATTTACAACGGCTCGATGTATTTCCAATGGTAGCTGCATTGCTGCAAAAACGCCATCGGAGGGCACTCATTAAATCGGCTGCCATTCATTTCCAACGTCTCGATGTATTTCCAATGGTAGCTGCATTGCCGCAAAAAGCGACCGGAGGGCACTCATTAAATCGGCGGCTGTTAATTTCCAACGGCTCGATGTATTTCCAATCGTAGCTGCATTGCCGCAAAAACGCCACCGGAGGGCACTCATTAAATCGGCAGCCGTTCATTTCGAATGGTTGGATGTATGTCCAATGGTAGCTGCATTGCTGCAAAAACGCCACCGGAGACACTCATTAAATCGGCTCCCATTCATTTCCAACGTCTCGATGTATTTCCAATGGTAGCTGCATTGCCGCAAAAAGCGACCGGAGGGCACTCATTAAATCGGCGGCTGTTAATTTCCAACAGCTCGATGTATTTCCAATCGTAGCTGCATTGCCGCAAAAACGCCACCGGAGGGCACTCATTAAATCGGCGGCCGTTCATTTCGAATAGTTGGATGTATGTCCAATGGTAGCTGCATTGCCGCAAAAACGCCACCGAAGGGCACTCATTAAATTGGCGGCAGTTCATTTCTAACGGCTCAATGTATTTTTAAAGGTAGTTGCATTCCCCCAAAAATGCCACCGGTGTGCATCATTAAATAGGCAGGCGTTCATTTCGAACGGCTGGATGTATTTCCAATGGTAGCTGCATTGCCGTAAGAATGCCACCGGAGGGCACTCATCAAATCGGCTGCCGTTCATTTCCAACGGCTCATTGTATTTAATAATAATAATAATAATAATTTCCGATGGTAGCTGCATTGCCGCAAATACGCCACCCAGGGCACTCATTAAATCGGCTGCCGTTCATTTAAAACGGCTCGATGTATTTCCGATGCTAGCTGCATTTCCGCAAATACGCCACCCAGGGCACTCATTAAATCGGCTGCCGTTCATTTACAACGGCTCGATGTATTTCCAATGGTAGCTGCATTGCTGCAAAAACGCCATCGGAGGGCACTCATTAAATCAAATGCCGTTCATTTCCAACGGCTCGATGTATTTCCATTGGTAGCTGCATTGCCGCAATAATGCAACCGAAGTGCACTCATTAAATCGGTGGGCGTTCATTTCGAACGGCTGGATGTATTTCCAATGGTAGCTGCATTGCCCTAAAAACGCCACCGGAGAACACTCATTAAATTGGCGGCCGTTCATTTCCAACGGCTCGATGTATTTCCAATAGTAGCTGCATTGCCGCAAAAACGCCACCAGAGGGCACTCATTAAATCGGCGGACGTTTATTTCGAATGGCTGGATGTATTTCCAATGGTAGCTGCATTGCCGCGAAAAGCAACGGGAGGGCACTCAATAAATTGGTGGCATTTCATTTCCAACGGCTCGATGTATTTCCAATGGTAGCTGCATTGCCGCAAGAACGCCACCGAAGGGCACTCATTAAATTGGCAGCCGTTCATTTCCAACGGCTTATTGTATTTCCAATGGTAGCTGCATTGCTGCAAAAACGCCACCGGAGACACTCATTAAATCGGCTGCCATTCATTTCCAACGTCTCGATGTATTTCCAATGGTAGCTGCATTGCCGCAAAAAGCGACCGGAGGGCACTCATTAAATCGGCGGCTGTTAATTTCCAACGGCTCGATGTATTTCCAATCGTAGCTGCATTGCCGCAAAAACGCCACCGGAGGGCACTCATTAAATCGGCAGCCGTTCATTTCGAATGGTTGGATGTATGTCCAATGGTAGCTGCATTGCTGCAAAAACGCCACCGGAGACACTCATTAAATCGGCTCCCATTCATTTCCAACGTCTCGATGTATTTCCAATGGTAGCTGCATTGCCGCAAAAAGCGACCGGAGGGCACTCATTAAATCGGCGGCTGTTAATTTCCAACAGCTCGATGTATTTCCAATCGTAGCTGCATTGCCGCAAAAACGCCACCGGAGGGCACTCATTAAATCGGCGGCCGTTCATTTCGAATAGTTGGATGTATGTCCAATGGTAGCTGCATTGCCGCAAAAACGCCACCGAAGGGCACTCATTAAATTGGCGGCAGTTCATTTCTAACGGCTCAATGTATTTTTAAAGGTAGTTGCATTCCCCCAAAAATGCCACCGGTGTGCATCATTAAATAGGCAGGCGTTCATTTCGAACGGCTGGATGTATTTCCAATGGTAGCTGCATTGCCGTAAGAATGCCACCGGAGGGCACTCATCAAATCGGCTGCCGTTCATTTCCAACGGCTCATTGTATTTAATAATAATAATAATAATAATTTCCGATGGTAGCTGCATTGCCGCAAATACGCCACCCAGGGCACTCATTAAATCGGCTGCCGTTCATTTAAAACGGCTCGATGTATTTCCGATGCTAGCTGCATTTCCGCAAATACGCCACCCAGGGCACTCATTAAATCGGCTGCCGTTCATTTACAACGGCTCGATGTATTTCCAATGGTAGCTGCATTGCTGCAAAAACGCCATCGGAGGGCACTCATTAAATCAAATGCCGTTCATTTCCAATGGCTCGATGTATTTCCATTGGTAGCTGCATTGCCGCAATAATGCAACCGAAGTGCACTCATTAAATCGGTGGGCGTTAATTTCGAACGGCTGGATGTATTTCCAATGGAAGCTGCATTGCCGCAAGAACACCACTGGAGGGCACTCAGTAAATTGGCGGCCGTTCATTTCCAAAGGCTAAATGTATTTTTAAAGCTAGCTAGATTGCCCCAAAAACGCAACCGAAGTGCACTCATTAAATCGGTGGGCGTTAATTTCGAACGGCTGCATGTATTTCCAGTGGTAGATGCATTGCCGCAAGAACGCCACCGGAGGGCACTCATTAAATTGGCGGCCGTTCTTTTCCAACAGCTGGATGTATTTCCAATGGTAGCTGCATTGCCGCAAGAACGCCACCGGAGGGCACTCATTAAATCGGCGGCTGTTCTTTTCGAACAGCTTGACGAATTTCCAATGGTAGTTTCATTGCCCCAAAAACGCCACCGGAGGGCACTCATTAAATCGGCGGCGGTTAATTTCAAACGGCTCGATGTATTTCCAATGGTAGCTGCATTGCCGCAAGAACGCCACCGGAGGGCACTCATTAAATCGGCGGTCGTTCATTTCCAACGGCTCGATGTAATTCCAACAGTAGCTGCATTGCCGCAAAAACGCCATCGGAGGGCACTCATTAAGTCGGCGGCCGTTCATTTTGAATGGCTGGATGTATTTCAAATGGTAGCTGCATTGCCGCAAGAACGCCACCGGAGGGCACTCATTCAATTGGCGGCCATTCATTTCCAACGGCTTATTACATTTCCAATGGTAGCTGCATTGCTGCAAAAACGCCACCAGAGACACTCATTAAAATGGCTGCCATTCATTTTCAACGGCTCGATGTAGTTCCAATGGTAGCTGCATTGCCGCAAAAAGCGACCGGAGGGCAGTCATTAAATCGGCAGATGTTCATTTCCAACAGCTCGATGTATTTCCAATGGTAGCTGCATTGCCGCAAAAACGCCACCGGAGGGCACTCACTAAATCGGCGGGCGTTCATTTCGAATGGCTGGATGTATATCCAATTGTACCTGCATTGCTGCAAAAACGCCACCGGAGAGCACTCATTAAATCGGCGGCTGTCCATTTCGGATGACTGGATGTATTTCCAATGGTAGCTGCATTGCCGCAAAATACCACTATAGGGAACACATTGAATGGGCAGGTGTTCATTTCGAAAGGTTGGATGTATTTCCAATGGTAGCTGCATTGCCACAAAAACGCCACCGGAGGGCACTCATTAATTCGGCGGCCGTTCATTTCAAATGGCTAGATGTATTTCCAATGGTAGCTGCATATCCGCAAAAACGCCACCGCAGGGAGCTTATTAAATCGGCGGCCGTTCATTTCCAACGGCTCAATGTATTTTTAACGGTGGCTGCATTGCCCCAACAACGCCACCGGAAGGCAATCTTTTAGTCAGCAGCCATTCATTTCGAACGGCTGGATGTATTACCAATGGTAGCTGCATTGCCCCAAAAACGCCACCGGAGGGCACTCATTAAATCGGCAGACGTTCATTTCCAACAGCTCGATGTATTACCAATGGTAGTTGCATTGCCCCAAAAACGCCACCGGAGGGCACTCATTAAATCAGCAGCGATTCATTTCCAACTCCTCGATGTATTTCCAATGGTAGCTGCATTGCCGCAAAAACAAAACCGGAGGGCACTCATTAAATCGGCGGCCGTTCATTTCGAATGGCTGGATGTATTTCCAATGGTAGCTGCATTGCCGCAAAAACGCCACCGGAGGGAACTCACTAAATCGGTGGGCGTTGATTTCGAATGGCTGGATGCATTTCCAATGGTAGCTGCATTGCCGCAAAAACGCCACCGGATGGAACTCACTAAATCGGCGGGCGTTCATTTCCAACGTCTCAATGTATTTTCAATGGTAGCTGCATTGCAGGAAAAAGGCAACCGGGGGGCTCTCATTAAATTGGCGGCCGTTCATTTCCAACGGCTGGATGTATTTCCATTGGTAGCTGCATTGCCGCATAAACGCCACCCGAGGGCACTCATTTAATCGGCGGGCGTTCATTTCGAACGGCTGCATGTATTTCCAATGGTAGCTGCATTGCCGCAAAAACGCCACCGGATGGAACTCACTAAATCGGCGGGCGTTCATTTCCAACGTCTCAATGTATTTTCAATGGTAGCTGCATTGCAGGAAAAAGGCAACCGGGGGGCTCTCATTAAATTGGCGGCCGTTCATTTCCAACGGCTGGATGTATTTCCATTGGTAGCTGCATTGCCGCATAAACGCCACCCGAGGGCACTCATTTAATCGGCGGGCGTTCATTTCGAACGGCTGGATGTATTTCCGATGATAGCTGCATTGACGCAAAAACTCCACCGGGGGGCAGTCATTAAATCGGCGGCCGTTATTTTCCAACTGAGGGGACTCATTAAACTGATGGCTGTTCATTTTGAATTGCTGGATGTATTTCAAACGGTAGCTGCAATGACGCAAAAACGCCACCTGAGGGCACTCATTAAATCGGCTGGCATTCATTTCCAACGGCTGGATGTATATCCAATGGTAGCTGCATTGCCACAAAAACGCCACCGGAGGGCAGTCATTAAATCGGCGGCCATTAATTTCCAACGGCTGGATGAATTTCCAATAGTAGCTGCATTGCCGCAAGAACGCCACCGGGGGGCACTCATTAAATCGGCGGCCGTTCATTTTGAACGGCTTGATGTATTTCCATATGTAGCTGCAATGCCGCAAAAACGCCACCGGAAGGCACTCTTTAAATCGGCGGCTGTTCATTTCCGACGGCTGGATGTATTTCCAATGGTAGCTGTTTTTGGGCAAAAATGCCAACGGATGGCACTCATTAAATGGCGGCCGTTCATTTCCATCGGCTCAATGTATTTTTAATGGTAGTTGCATTGCCCCAACAAAGCCACCGGAGGGCACTCATTAAATCGGCGGCTGTTCATTTCCGACGGCTGGATGTTTTCCAGTGGTAGCTGATTTGGGGCAAAAATGCCAACGGAGGGCAAACATTAAATGGGCGGTTGTTCATTTCCAAAGGCTGGTTGTTATTCCAATGGTAGCTGCATTGCCGCAAAACGCCACCGGAGGACACTCATTGAATTGGCGGTTGTTCATTTCGAACGGCGGGATGTACTTCCAATGGTAACTGCATTGCTGCAAAAACGCCACCTGAGGGAACTCATTAAATGGGCAGGCGTTCATTTCGAAAGATTGGATGTATTTCCAATGGTAGCTGCATTTCCCTAACAATGCCACAGAGGGCACTCATTATATAGGCGGCCATTTATTTCGAATGGCTGGATGTATTTCCAATGGTAGCTGCATTGCCGCAAAAACACCACGAAAAGGTCACTCATTAAATCAGCGGCCGTTCATTTCGAATGGCTAAGTGTATTTCCAATGGTAGCTGCATTGCCGCAAAAACGCCACCGGAGGGAGCTCATTAAATCGGCGGCCGTTCATTTCCAACAGCTCAATGTATTTTCAATGGTAGCTGCATTGCCCCAACAACACCACCGGAAGGCACTCTTTTAGTCGGCAGCCATCCATTTCGAACGGCTGGATGTATTTCCAATGGTAGCTGCATTGCCACAAAAACGCCAACTGAGGGGACTCATTAAATCGGTGGCCGTTCATTTTGAATGGCTGGATGTATTTCCAATGGTAGCTGCATTGCTGCGAAAACGCCACGGGAGGGAGTTCATTAAAACGGCGGCCGTTCATTTCCAACGGCTCTATGTATTTTCAATGGTAGCTGCATTGCCCAAACAACGCCACCAGAGGGCACTCTTTAAGTCAGCTGCCATTCATTTCGAACGGCTGGATGTATTTGCAATGGTTGCTGCATTGCCGCAAAAACGCCACCGGAGGGCACTCATTAAATTGGCGGCCGTTCAATTCCAACGGCTGGATGTATTTCAAATGGTTGCTGCATTTCCGCAAAAACGCCACCGGAGGATCCTCATTAAATCGGCGGCCGTTCATTTCGAACGGCTGGATGTTATTTCAATGGTAGCTGCATTGCCGCAAAACGCCATCGGAGGACACTCATTGAATTGGTGGTTGTTCATTTCGAACGGCGGGATGTACTTCCAATGGTAACTGCATTGCCGCAAAAATGCCACCTGAGGGAACTCATTAAATTGGCAGGCATTCATTTCCAACGGCTGGATGTATTTCCAATGGTAGTTCTATTTGGGCAAAAATGCCAACGGATGGCACTCATTAAATCGGAGCCGTTCATTTCCAACGGCTCAATGTATTTCCAATGGTAGCTGCATTGCCACAACAACGCCAACTAAGGGGACCCATTAAATCGGTGGCCGTTCATTTTGAATGACTGGATGTATTTCCAATGGTAGCTGCATTGCCGCAAAAAAGCCACTGGAGGGAGCTCATTAAATGGCGGCCATTCATTTCCAACGGCTCAATGTATTTTTAATGGTAGCTGCATCGCCCCAACAATGCCACCGGAGGGCACTCATTAATTCGGCTGCCGTTCATTTCCAACGGCTCATTGTATTTCCGATGGTAGCTGCATTGCCGCAAATACGCCACCCAGGGCACTCATTAAATCGGCTGCCGTTCATTTAAAACGGCTCGATGTATTTCCGATGCTAGCTGCATTTCCGCAAATACGCCACCCAGGGCACTCATTAAATCGGCTGCCGTTCATTTACAACGGCTCGATGTATTTCCAATGGTAGCTGCATTGCTGCAAAAACGCCATCGGAGGGCACTCATTAAATCAAATGCCGTTCATTTCCAACGGCTCGATGTATTTCCATTGGTAGCTGCATTGCCGCAATAATGCAACCGAAGTGCACTCATTAAATCGGTGGGCGTTAATTTCGAACGGCTGGATGTATTTCCAATGGAAGCTGCATTGCCGCAAGAACACCACTGGAGGGCATTCAGTAAATTGGCGGCCGTTCATTTCCAAAGGCTAAATGTATTTTTAAAGCTAGCTAGATTGCCCCAAAAACGCAACCGAAGTGCACTCATTAAATCGGTGGGCGTTAATTTCGAACGGCTGCATGTATTTCCAGTGGTAGATGCATTGCCGCAAGAACGCCACCGGAGGGCACTCATTAAATTGGCGGCCGTTCTTTTCCAACGGCTGGATGTATTTCCAATGGTAGCTGCATTGCCGCAAGAACGCCACCGGAGGGCACTCATTAAATCGGCGGCTGTTCTTTTCGAACAGCTTGACGAATTTCCAATGGTAGTTTCATTGCCCCAAAAACGCCACCGGAGGGCACTCATTAAATCGGCGGCGGTTAATTTCAAACGGCTCGATGTATTTCCAATGGTAGCTGCATTGCCGCAAGAACGCCACCGGAGGGCACTCATTAAATCGGCGGTCGTTCATTTCCAACGGCTCGATGTAATTCCAACAGTAGCTGCATTGCCGCAAAAACGCCACCGGAGGGCACTCATTAAGTCGGCGGCCGTTCATTTTGAATGGCTGGATGTATTTCAAATGGTAGCTGCATTGCCGCAAGAACGCCACCGGAGGGCACTCATTCAATTGGCGGCCATTCATTTCCAACGGCTTATTACATTTCCAATGGTAGCTGCATTGCTGCAAAAACGCCACCAGAGACACTCATTAAAATGGCTGCCATTCATTTTCAACGGCTCGATGTAGTTCCAATGGTAGCTGCATTGCCGCAAAAAGCGACCGGAGGGCAGTCATTAAATCGGCAGATGTTCATTTCCAACAGCTCGATGTATTTCCAATGGTAGCTGCATTGCCGCAAAAACGCCACCGGAGGGCACTCACTAAATCGGCGGGCGTTCATTTCGAATGGCTGGATGTATATCCAATTGTACCTGCATTGCCGCAAAAACGCCACCGGAGAGCACTCAGTAAATCGGCGGCTGTCCATTTCGGATGACTGGATGTATTTCCAATGGTAGCTGCATTGCCGCAAAATACCACTATAGGGAACACATTGAATGGGCAGGTGTTCATTTCGAAAGGTTGGATGTATTTCCAATGGTAGCTGCATTGCCACAAAAACGCCACCGGAGGGCACTCATTAATTCGGCGGCCGTTCATTTCAAATGGCTAGATGTATTTCCAATGGTAGCTGCATATCCGCAAAAACGCCACCGCAGGGAGCTTATTAAATCGGCGGCCGTTCATTTCCAACGGCTCAATGTATTTTTAACGGTGGCTGCATTGCCCCAACAACGCCACCGGAAGGCAATCTTTTAGTCAGCAGCCATTCATTTCGAACGGCTGGATGTATTACCAATGGTAGCTGCATTGCCCCAAAAACGCCACCGGAGGGCACTCATTAAATCGGCAGACGTTCATTTCCAACAGCTCGATGTATTACCAATGGTAGTTGCATTGCCCCAAAAACGCCACCGGAGGGCACTCATTAAATCAGCAGCGATTCATTTCCAACTCCTCGATGTATTTCCAATGGTAGCTGCATTGCCGCAAAAACAAAACCGGAGGGCACTCATTAAATCGGCGGCCGTTCATTTCGAATGGCTGGATGTATTTCCAATGGTAGCTGCATTGCCGCAAAAACGCCACCGGAGGGAACTCACTAAATCGGTGGGCATTGATTTCGAATGGCTGGATGTATTTCCAATGGTAGCTGCATTGCCGCAAAAACGCCACCGGATGGAACTCACTAAATCGGCGGGCGTTCATTTCCAACGTCTCAATGTATTTTCAATGGTAGCTGCATTGCAGGAAAAAGGCAACCGGGGGGCTCTCATTAAATTGGCGGCCGTTCATTTCCAACGGCTGGATGTATTTCCATTGGTAGCTGCATTGCCGCATAAACGCCACCCGAGGGCACTCATTTAATCGGCGGGCGTTCATTTCGAACGGCTGCATGTATTTCCAATGGTAGCTGCATTGCCGCAAAAACGCCACCGGATGGAACTCACTAAATCGGCGGGCGTTCATTTCCAACGTCTCAATGTATTTTCAATGGTAGCTGCATTGCAGGAAAAAGGCAACCGGGGGGCTCTCATTAAATTGGCGGCCGTTCATTTCCAACGGCTGGATGTATTTCCATTGGTAGCTGCATTGCCGCATAAACGCCACCCGAGGGCACTCATTTAATCGGCGGGCGTTCATTTCGAACGGCTGGATGTATTTCCGATGATAGCTGCATTGACGCAAAAACTCCACCGGGGGGCAGTCATTAAATCGGCGGCCGTTATTTTCCAACTGAGGGGACTCATTAAACTGATGGCTGTTCATTTTGAATTGCTGGATGTATTTCAAACGGTAGCTGCAATGACGCAAAAACGCCACCTGAGGGCACTCATTAAATCGGCTGGCATTCATTTCCAACGGCTGGATGTATATCCAATGGTAGCTGCATTGCCACAAAAACGCCACCGGAGGGCAGTCATTAAATCGGCGGCCATTAATTTCCAACGGCTTGATGAATTTCCAATAGTAGCTGCATTGCCGCAAGAACGCCACCGGGGGGCACTCATTAAATCGGCGGCCGTTCATTTTGAACGGCTTGATGTATTTCCTTATGTAGCTGCAATGCCGCAAAAACGCCACCGGAAGGCACTCTTTAAATCGGCGGCTGTTCATTTCCGACGGCTGGATGTATTTCCAATGGTAGCTGTTTTTGGGCAAAAATGCCAACGGATGGCACTCATTAAATGGCGGCCGTTCATTTCCATCGGCTCAATGTATTTTTAATGGTAGTTGCATTGCCCCAACAAAGCCACCGGAGGGCACTCATTAAATCGGCGGCTGTTCATTTCCGACGGCTGGATGTTTTCCAGTGGTAGCTGATTTGGGGCAAAAATGCCAACGGAGGGCAAACATTAAATGGGCGGTTGTTCATTTCCAAAGGCTGGTTGTTATTCCAATGGTAGCTGCATTGCCGCAAAACGCCACCGGAGGACACTCATTGAATTGGCGGTTGTTCATTTCGAACGGCGGGATGTACTTCCAATGGTAACTGCATTGCTGCAAAAACGCCACCTGAGGGAACTCATTAAATGGGCAGGCGTTCATTTCGAAAGATTGGATGTATTTCCAATGGTAGCTGCATTTCCCTAACAATGCCACAGAGGGCACTCATTATATAGACGGCCATTGATTTCGAACGGCTGGATGTATTTGCAATGGTTGCTGCATTGCCGCAAAAACGCCACCGGAGGGCACTCATTAAATCGGCGGCCGTTCATTTCGAACGGCTGGATGTTATTTCAATGGTAGCTGCATTGCCGCAAAACGCCATCGGAGGACATTCATTGAATTGGTGGTTGTTCATTTCGAACGGCGGGATGTACTTCCAATGGTAACTGCATTGCCGCAAAAATGCCACCTGAGGGAACTCATTAAATTGGCAGGCATTCATTTCCAACGGCTGGATGTATTTCCAATGGTAGTTCTATTTGGGCAAAAATGCCAACGGATGGCACTCATTAAATCGGAGCCGTTCATTTCCAACGGCTCAATGTATTTCCAATGGTAGCTGCATTGCCACAACAACGCCAACTAAGGGGACCCATTAAATCGGTGGCCGTTCATTTTGAATGACTGGATGTATTTCCAATGGTAGCTGCATTGCCGCAAAAAAGCCACTGGAGGGAGCTCATTAAATGGCGGCCATTTATTTCCAACGGCTCAATGTATTTTTAATGGTAGCTGCATCGCCCCAACAATGCCACCGGAGGGCACTCATTAATTCGGCTGCTGTTCATTTCCGACGGCTGGATGTATTTCCACTGGTAGCTGCATTGCCCTAACAACGCCACAGAGGTCAATCATGATATAGGCGGCCATTCATTTCGAATGGCTGGATGTATTCCCAATGGTAGCCACATTGCCGCAGAAACGCAACCGGAGGGCACTTATTAAATAAGCAGCCGTTCATTTCCAACGGCTGGATGTATTTTCAATGGTAGCTGCATTGCCCCAAAATACCACTGGAGGGAACACATTAAAAGGGCAGGCGTTCATTTCGAAAGGCTGGATGTTTTTCCAATGGTAGCTGCATTGCCGCAAAAACGCCACCGGAGGGCACTCATTAATTCGGCGGCTGTTCATTTCGAATGGCTAGATGTATTTCTAATGTTAGCTGCATTGCCGCAAAAACGCCACCGGAGGGAGCTCATTAAATCGGTGGCCATTCATTTCCAACGGCTCAATGTATTTTTAATGGTGGCTGCATTGCCCCAACAACGCCACCAGAGGGCACTCTTTAAGTCAGCTGCCATTCATTTCGAACGGCACGATGTAATTGCAATGGTTGCTGCATTGCCGCAAAAACGCCACCGGAGGGCACTCATTAAATTGGCGGCCGTTTAATTCCAACGGCTGGATGTATTTCAAATGGTTGCTGCATTTCCGCAAAAACGCCACCCGAGGGTACTCATTAAATTGGCGGCCGTTCATTTCGAACGGCTTGATATATTACCAATGGTAGCTGCATTGCCGAAAAACGCCACCGTAGGACACTCAAAAAATTGGCGGTGTTTCATTTTGAACGGCGGGATGTACTTCCAATGGACGCTGCATTGCTGCAAAAACGCCACCTGAGGGCGCTCATTAAATTGGCAGGCATTCATTTCCAACGGCTGGATGTATTTCCGATGATAGCTGCATTGCCGCAAAAACTCCACCGGAGGACAGTCATTAAATTGGCGGCCGTTAATTTCGAATGGCTAGATGTATTTCCAATGGTAGCTGCATTGCCGCAAAAACGCCACCGGAGGGAGCTCATTAAATCGGCGGCCGTTCATTTCCAATGGCTCAATGTATTTTCAATGGTAGCTGCATTGCCCCAACAACACCACCGGAAGGCACTCTTTTAGTCGGCAGCCATCCATTTCGAACGGCTGGATGTATTTCCAATGGTAGCTGCATTGCCACGAAAACGCCAACTGAGGGGACTCATTAAATCGGTGGCCGTTAATTTTGAATGGCTGGATATATATCCAATGGTAGCTGCATTGCTGCGAAAACGCCACCGGAGGGAGCTCATTAAATCGACGGCCGTTCATTTCCAACGGCTCTATGTATTTTCAATGGTAGCTGCATTGCCCAAACAACACCTCCAGAGGGCACTCTAAGTCAGCTGCCATTCATTGTGAACGGCTGGATGTATTTGCAATGGTTGCTGCATTGCCGCAAAAACGCCACTGGAGGGCACTCATTGAATTGGCGGCCGTTCAATTCCAACGGCTGGATGTATTTCAAATGGTTGCTGCATTTCCACAGAAACGCCACCGGAGGGTACTCATTAAATTGGCGGCCGTTCATTTTGAACGGCTAAATGTATTACCAATGGTAACTGCATTGCCGCAAAACGCCACCGTAGGACACTCAAAAAATTGGCGGTTGTTCATTTCGAACGGCGGGATGTACTTCCAATGGACGCTGCATTGCCGCAAAAACACCACCTGAGGGCACTCATTAAATTGGCAGGCATTCATATCCAACGGCTGGATGTATTTCCGATGATAGCTGCATTGCCGCAAAAACTCCACCGGAGGACAGTCATTAAATCGGCGGCCGTTAATTTCCAAAGGCTGGATGAATTTCCATAGGTAGCTACATTGCCGCAAAAACGCCACCGGAGGGCACTCATTAAATCGTCGGCCGTTCATCTTGAACGGCTGGATGTTTTTCCAATGGTAGCTGCATTTCCTCAAACACGCCACCGAAGTGAACTCATTAAATCGGCAGCTGTTCATTTCCGACGGCTGGATGTATTTCCAATGGTACCTGTATTGGGGCAAATATGCCAACAGAGGGCACTCATTAAATCGATGGCCGTTAATTTCCAACGGCTCAATGTATTTCCAATGGTAGCTGCATTGCCACAAAAACGCCAACTGAGGGGACTCATTAAACTGGTGGCCGTTCATTTTGAATGGCTGGATGTATTTCCGATGGTAGCTGCATTGCTGCAAAAACGCCACCTGAGGGCACTCATTAAATTGGCGAGCATTCATTTCCAACGGCTGGATGCATATAATAATAATAATAATAATAATAATTTCCTTGTATTGTCATTCTGTGTAACAATGTACACAGAACGAAATGTCGATTCCACCTGACCCGTTGTAGCGAGCCGATGCAGCCGCAGCCAACAGAGGGCGCCGCCGACCACGTTATCCAATGGTAGCTGCATTGCCACAAAAACGCCACCGGAGGAGACTCTTTAAATCGGCGGCTGTTCATTTCCGACGGTTGGATGTATTTCCAATGGTAGCTGTATTGGGGCAAAAATGCCAACGGATGGCACTCAATAAATCGGAACCGTTGATTTTCAACGGCTCAATGTAATTCCAATTGTAGCTGCATTGCCACAAAAACGCCAACTGAGGGGACTCATTAAATCGGTGGCCGTTCAATTCGAATGGCTGGATGTATTTGCAATGGTTGCTGCATTGCCGCAAAAACGCCACCGGAGGGCACTCATAAAAATGGCGGCCGTTTAATTCCAACGGCGGGATTATTTCAAATGGTTGCTGCATTTCCGCAAAAACGCCACCGAAGGGTACTCATTAAATCGGCGGCCGTTCATTTCGAACGGTTTGATATATTACCAATGGTAGCTGCATTGCCGCAAAACGCCACCGTAGGACACTCAAAAAATTGGCGGTTGTTCATTTCGAACGGCGGGATGTACTTCCAATGGACGCTGCATTGCCGCAAAAACGCCACCTGAGGGCACTCATTAAATTCGCAGGCATTCATTTCCAACGGCTGGATGTATTTACGATGATAGCTGCATTGCCGCAAAAACTCCACCGGAGGACAGTCATTAAATCGGCGGCCGTTAATTTTCAAAGGCTGGATGAATTTCCAAAGGTAGCTACATTGCCGCAAAAACGCCACTAAAAGGTCACTAATTAAATCAGCGGCCGTTCATTTCGAATGGCTAGATGTATTTTCAATGGTAGCTGCATTGCCCCAACAACACCACCGGAAGCCACTCTTTTAGTCGGCAGCCATCCATTTCGAACGGCTGGATGTATTTCCAATGGTAGCTGTATTGGGGCAAAAATGCCAACGGATGGCACTCATTAAATCGGAACCGTTGATTTTCAACGGCTCAATGTAATTCCAATGGTAACTGCATTGCCGCAAAACGCCACCGTAGGACACTCAAAAAATTGGCGGTTGTTCATTTCGAACGGCGGGATGTACTTCCAATGGACGCTGCATTGCCGCAAAAACGCCACCTGAGGGCACTCATTAAATTGGCAGGCATTCATTTCCAACGGCTGGAAGTATTTCCGATGATAGCTGCATTGCCGCAAAAACTCCACCGGAGGACAGTCATTAATTTGGCGGCCGTTAATTTCCAAAGGCTGGATGAATTTCCAAAGGTAGCTACATTGCCGCAAAAACGCCACCGGAGGGCATTCATTAAATCGGCGGCCGTTCATTTTGAACGGCTGGATGTATTTCCAATGGTAGCTGCATTTCCGCAAACACGCCACCAAAGTGCACTCATTAAATCGGCAGCTGTTCATTTCCGACGGCTGGATGTAATTCCAATGGTACCTGTATTGGGGCAAAAATGCCAACAGAGGGCACTCATTAGATCGGTTGCCGTTAATTTCCAACGGCTCAATGTATTTCCAATGGTAGCTGCATTGCCACAAAAACGCAACCGAAGGGCACTCATTAAATCGGCGGCCGTTCATTTTGAACTAATTAAATAAGCAGCCGTTTATTTCCAACGGCTGACTGTATTTCCAATGGTAGCTGCATTGCCCCAAAATACCACTGGAGGGAACACATTGAATGGGCAGGCGTTCATTTCCAACGGCTGGATGTATTTCCAATGGTAGCTGCATTGCCGCAAAAACTCCACCGGAGGGCACTCATTGAATTGGGCGCTGTTCATCTCCAAAGGATCGATTTATTTCCAATGGTAGCAGTGTGGCCGCAAAAACGCCACCAGAGGGCACTCATTAAATAGGCGGTTGTTCATTTCAAACGGCGGGATGTACTTCCAAGGGTAGCTGCACTGCCGCAAAAACGCCACCTGAGGGCACTCATTAAATTGGCGGGCGTTCATTTCCAACGGCTGGATGTATTTCCAATGGTAGCTGCATTGCCGCAAAAACGCCACCGGAGGGAGCTCATTAAATCGGCAGCAGTTCATTTCCAACGGTTCAATATATTTCCAATGGTAGCTGCATTGCCCCATCAACGCCAACAGAGGGAACTCTTTAAGTCAGCTGCCATTCATTTCGAAACGGCTGGATGTATTTGCAATGGTAGCTGCATTGCCACAAAAATGCCACCGGAGGGCACTCATTAAATTGGCGGTCGTTCAATTCCAACGGCTGGATGTTTTTCCAATGGTTGCTGCATTTCCGCAAAAACGGCATCAGAGGGCACACATTAAATGGGCGGGCGTTCATTTCGAAAGATTGGATGTATTTCCAATGGTAGCTGCATTGCCCCAACAACACCACAGAGGGCACTCATTATATGGGCGGCCATTCATTTCGAATGGCTGGATGTATTTCCAATGGTAGCTGCATTGCCCCAAAAACGTCACCGGAGGGCACTCATTAAATAAGCAGCCGTTCATTTCCAATGGATGGATGTATTTCCAATGGTAGCTGCATTGCCCCAAAATACCACTGGAGGGAACACATTAAATGGGTAGGCGTTCATTTCGAAAGGCTGGATGTATTTCCAATGGTAGCTGCATTGCCGCAAAAACGCCACCGAAAGGCACTCTTTTAGTCGGCAGCCATTCATTTCGAACGGCTGGATGTATTTCCAATGGTAGCTGCATTGCCACAAAAATGCCAACTGAGGGGACTCTTTAAATCGGCGGCTGTTCATTTCCGACGGTTGGATGTATTTCCAATGGTAGCTGTATTGGGGCAAAAATGCCAACAGATGGCACTCATTAAATCGGAACCGTTGATTTTCAACGGCTCAATGTAATTCCAAATGTAGCTGCATTGCCACAAAAACGCCAACTGAGGGGACTCATTAAATCGGTGGCCGTTCATTTCGAATGGCTGGATGTATTTGCAATGGTTGCTGCATTGCCGCAAAAACACCTCCGGAGGGCACACATTAAATGGGCGGGCGTTCATTTCCGAAGGCTGGATGTATTTCCAATGGTAGCTGCATTGCCGCAAAACGCCACCGTAGGACACTCAAAAAATTGGCGGTTGTTCATTTCGAACGGCGGCCGATTAATTCCAACGGCTGGATGTATTTCAAATGGTTGCTGCATTTCCGCAAAAACGCCACCGAAGGGTACTCATTAAATCGGCGGCCGTTCATTTCGAACGGCTTGATATATTACCAATGGTAGCTGCATTGCCGCAAAAACACCTCCGGAGGGCACACATTAAATGGGCGGGCGTTCATTTCCGAAGGCTGGATGTATTTCCAATGGTAGCTGCATTGCCGCAAAACGCCACCGTAGGACACTCAAAAAATTGGCGGTTGTTCATTTCGAACGGCGGGATGTACTTCCAATGGACGCTGCATTGCCGCAAAAATGCCACCTGAGGGCACTCATTAAATTCGCAGGCATTCATTTCCAACGGCTGGATGTATTTACGATGATAGCTGCATTGCCGCAAAAACTCCACCGGAGGACAGTCATCAAATCGGCGGCTGTTAATTTTCAAAGGCTGGATGAATTTCCAAAGGTAGCTACATTGCCGCAAAACCTCCACCAAAAGGTCACTCATTAAATCAGCGGCCGTTCATTTCGAATGGCTAGATGTATTTTCAATGGTAGCTGCATTGCCCCAACAACACCACCGGAAGGCACTCTTTTAGTCGGCAGCCATCCATTTCGAACGGCTGGATGTATTTCCAATGGTAGCTGTATTGGGGCAAAAATGCCAACGGATGGCACTCATTAAATCGGAACCATTGATTTTCAACGGCTCAATGTAATTCCAATGGTAACTGCATTTCCGCAAAACGCCACCGTAGGACACTCAAAAAATTGGCGGTTGTTCATTTCGAACGGCGGGATGTACTTCCAATGGACGCTGCATTGCCGCAAAAACGCCACCTGAGGGCACTCATTAAATTGGCAGGCATTCATTTCCAACGGCTGGATGTATTTCCGATGATAGCTGCATTGCCGCAAAAACTCCACCGGAGGACAGTCATTAAATCGGCGGCCGTTAATTTCCAAAGGCTGGATGAATTTCCAAAGGTAGCTACATTGCCGCAAAAACGCCACCGGAGGGCATTCATTAAATCGGTGGCCGTTCATTTTGAACGGCTGGATGTATTTCCAATGGTAGCTGCATTTCCGCAAACACGCCGCCGAAGTGCACTCATTAAATCGGCAGCTGTTCATTTCCGACGGCTGGATATATTTCCAATGGTACCTGTATTGGGGCAAAAATGCCAACAGAGGGCACTCATTAAATCGGTTGCCGTTAATTTCAAACGGCTCAATGTATTTCCAATGGTAGCTGCATTGCCACAAAAACGCAACCGAAGGGCACTCATTAAATCGGCGGCCGTTCATTTTGAACGGCTTGATGTATTTCCAATGATAGCTGCATTGCCGCAAAAATGCCACTGGAGGAGACTCTTTAAATCGGCGGCTGTTCATTTCCGACGGCTGGATGTATTTCCAATGGTAGCTATATTGGGGCAAAAATGCCAACGGATGGCACTCATTAAATCGAAACCGTTGATTTTCAACGGCTCAATGTAATTCCAATTCTAGCTGCATTGCCACAAAAACGCCAACTGACTGGACTCATTAAATCGGTGGCCGTTCATTTCGAATGGCTGGATGTAATTCCAATGGTAGCTGCATTGCCGCAAACAGGCCACCGGAGGGAGCTCATTAAATGGCGGCCGTTCATTACCATCGGCTCAATGTATTTTTAATGGTAGCTGCATTGCCCAAACAAAGCCACCGGAGGGCACTCATTTAATCGGCGGCTGTTCATTTCCGATGGCTGGATGTATTTCCAATGGTAGCTGTATTGGGGCAAAAATGCCAACGGATGGCACTCAATAAATCAGAACCGTTGATTTTCAACGGCTCAATGTAATTCCAATTGTAGCTGCATTGCCACAAAAACGCCAACTGAGGGGACTCATTAAATCGGTGGCCGTTCAATTCGAATGGCTGGATGTATTTGCAATGGTTGCTGCATTGCCGCAAAAACGCCACCGGAGGGCACTCATAAAAATGGTGGCCGTTTAATTCCAACGGCGGGATTATTTCAAATGGTTGCTGCATTTCCGCAAAAACGCCACCGAAGGGTACTCATTAAATCGGCGGCCGTTCATTTCGAACGGTTTGATATATTACCAATGGTAGCTGCATTGCCGCAAAACGCCACCGTAGGACACTCAAAAAATTGGCGGTTGTTCATTTCGAACGGCGGGATGTACTTCCAATGGACGCTGCATTGCCGCAAAAACGCCACCTGAGGGCACTCATTAAATTCGCAGGCATTCATTTCCAACGGCTGGATGTATTTACGATGATAGCTGCATTGCCGCAAAAACTCCACCGGAGGACAGTCATTAAATCGGCGGCCGTTAATTTTCAAAGGCTGGATGAATTTCCAAAGGTAGCTACATTGCCGCAAAAACGCCACCAAAAGGTCACTAATTAAATCAGCGGCCGTTCATTTCGAATGGCTAGATGTATTTTCAATGGTAGCTGCATTGCCCCAACAACACCACCGGAAGCCACTCTTTTAGTCGGCAGCCATCCATTTCGAATGGCTGGATGTATTTCCAATGGTAGCTGTATTGGGGCAAAAATGCCAACGGATGGCACTCATTAAATCGGAACCGTTGATTTTCAACGGCTCAATGTAATTCCAATGGTAACTGCATTGCCGCAAAACGCCACCGTAGGACACTCAAAAAATTGGCGGTTGTTCATTTCGAACGGCGGGATGTACTTCCAATGGACGCTGCATTGCCGCAAAAACGCCACCTGAGGGCACTCATTAAATTGGCAGGCATTCATTTCCAACGGCTGGAAGTATTTCCGATGATAGCTGCATTGCCGCAAAAACTCCACCGGAGGACAGTCATTAATTTGGCGGCCGTTAATTTCCAAAGGCTGGATGAATTTCCAAAGGTAGCTACATTGCCGCAAAAACGCCACCGGAGGGCATTCATTAAATCGGCGGCCGTTCATTTTGAACGGCTGGATGTATTTCCAATGGTAGCTGCATTTCCGCAAACACGCCACCAAAGTGCACTCATTAAATCGGCAGCTGTTCATTTCCGACGGCTGGATGTAATTCCAATGGTACCTGTATTGGGGCAAAAATGCCAACAGAGGGCACTCATTAAATCGGTTGCCGTTAATTTCCAACGGCTCAATGTATTTCCAATGGTAGCTGCATTGCCACAAAAACGCAACCGAAGGGCACTCATTAAATCGGCGGCCGTTCATTTTGAACTAATTAAATAAGCAGCCGTTTATTTCCAACGGCTGACTGTATTTCCAATGGTAGCTGCATTGCCCCAAAATACCACTGGAGGGAACACATTGAATGGGCAGGCGTTCATTTCCAACGGCTGGATGTATTTCCAATGGTAGCTGCATTGCCGCAAAAACTCCACCGGAGGGCACTCATTGAATTGGGCGCTGTTCATCTCCAAAGGATCGATTTATTTCCAATGGTAGCAGTGTGGCCGCAAAAACGCCACCAGAGGGCACTCATTAAATAGGCGGTTGTTCATTTCAAACGGCGGGATGTACTTCCAAGGGTAGCTGCACTGCCGCAAAAACGCCACCTGAGGGCACTCATTAAATTGGCGGGCGTTCATTTCCAACGGCTGGATGTATTTCCAATGGTAGCTGCATTGCCGCAAAAACGCCACCGGAGGGAGCTCATTAAATCGGCAGCCGTTCATTTCCAACGGTTCAATATATTTCCAATGGTAGCTGCATTGCCCCATCAACGCCAACAGAGGGAACTCTTTAAGTCAGCTGCCATTCATTTCGAAACGGCTGGATGTATTTGCAATGGTAGCTTCATTGCCACAAAAATGCCACCGGAGGGCACTCATTAAATTGGCGGTCGTTCAATTCCAACGGCTGGATGTTTTTCCAATGGTTGCTGCATTTCCGCAAAAACGCCATCAGAGGGCACACATTAAATGGGCGGGCGTTCATTTCGAAAGATTGGATGTATTTCCAATGGTAGCTGCATTGCCCCAACAACACCACAGAGGGCACTCATTATATGGGCGGCCATTCATTTCGAATGGCTGGATGTATTTCCAATGGTAGCTGCATTGCCCCAAAAACGTCACCGGAGGGCACTCATTAAATAAGCAGCCGTTCATTTCCAATGGATGGATGTATTTCCAATGGTAGCTGCATTGCCCCAAAATACCACTGGAGGGAACACATTAAATGGGTAGGCGTTCATTTCGAAAGGCTGGATGTATTTCCAATGGTAGCTGCATTGCCGCAAAAACGCCACCGAAAGGCACTCTTTTAGTCGGCAGCCATTCATTTCGAACGGCTGGATGTATTTCCAATGGTAGCTGCATTGCCACAAAAATGCCAACTGAGGGGACTCTTTAAATCGGCGGCTGTTCATTTCCGACGGTTGGATGTATTTCCAATGGTAGCTGTATTGGGGCAAAAATGCCAACGGATGGCACTCATTAAATCGGAACCGTTGATTTTCAACGGCTCAATGTAATTCCAAATGTAGCTGCATTGCCACAAAAACGCCAACTGAGGGGACTCATTAAATCGGTGGCCGTTCATTTCGAATGGCTGGATGTATTTGCAATGGTTGCTGCATTGCCGCAAAAACGCCACCGGAGGGCACTCATTAAAATGGCGGCCGATTAATTCCAACGGCTGGATGTATTTCAAATGGTTGCTGCATTTCCGCAAAAACGCCACCGAAGGGTACTCATTAAATCGGCGGCCGTTCATTTCGAACGGCTTGATATATTACCAATGGTAGCTGCATTGCCGCAAAAACACCTCCGGAGGGCACACATTAATTGGGCGGGCGTTCATTTCCGAAGGCTGGATGTATTTCCAATGGTAGCTGCATTGCCGCAAAACGCCACCGTAGGACACTCAAAAAATTGGCGGTTGTTCATTTCGAACGGCGGGATGTACTTCCAATGGACGCTGCATTGCCGCAAAAATGCCACCTGAGGGCACTCATTAAATTCGCAGGCATTCATTTCCAACGGCTGGATGTATTTACGATGATAGCTGCATTGCCGCAAAAACTCCACCGGAGGACAGTCATAAATCGGCGGCTGTTAATTTTCAAAGGCTGGATGAATTTCCAAAGGTAGCTACATTGCCGCAAAAACTCCACCAAAAGGTCACTCATTAAATCAGCGGCCGTTCATTTCGAATGGCTAGATGTATTTTCAATTGTAGCTGCATTGCCCCAACAACACCACCGGAAGGCACTCTTTTAGTCGGCAGCCATCCATTTCGAACGGCTGGATGTATTTCCAATGGTAGCTGTATTGGGGCAAAAATGCCAACGGATGGCACTCATTAAATCGGAACCATTGATTTTCAACGGCTCAATGTAATTCCAATGGTAACTGCATTTCCGCAAAACGCCACCGTAGGACACTCAAAAAATTGGCGGTTGTTCATTTCGAACGGCGGGATGTACTTCCAATGGACGCTGCATTGCCGCAAAAACGCCACCTGAGGGCACTCATTAAATTGGCAGGCATTCATTTCCAACGGCTGGATGTATTTCCGATGATAGCTGCATTGCCGCAAAAACTCCACCGGAGGACAGTCATTAAATCGGCGGCCGTTAATTTCCAAAGGCTGGATGAATTTCCAAAGGTAGCTACATTGCCGCAAAAACGCCACCGGAGGGCATTCATTAAATCGGTGGCCGTTCATTTTGAACGGCTGGATGTATTTCCAATGGTAGCTGCATTTCCGCAAACACGCCGCCGAAGTGCACTCATTAAATCGGCAGCTGTTCATTTCCGACGGCTGGATATATTTCCAATGGTACCTGTATTGGGGCAAAAATGCCAACAGAGGGCACTCATTAAATCGGTTGCCGTTAATTTCAAACGGCTCAATGTATTTCCAATGGTAGCTGCATTGCCACAAAAACGCAACCGAAGGGCACTCATTAAATCGGCGGCCGTTCATTTTGAACGGCTTGATGTATTTCCAATGATAGCTGCATTGCCGCAAAAATGCCACTGGAGGAGACTCTTTAAATCGGCGGCTGTTCATTTCCGACGGCTGGATGTATTTCCAATGGTAGCTATATTGGGGCAAAAATGCCAACGGATGGCACTCATTAAATCGAAACCGTTGATTTTCAACGGCTCAATGTAATTCCAATTGTAGCTGCATTGCCACAAAAACGCCAACTGACTGGACTCATTAAATCGGTGGCCGTTCATTTCGAATGGCTGGATGTAATTCCAATGGTAGCTGCATTGCCGCAAACAGGCCACCGGAGGGAGCTCATTAAATGGCGGCCGTTCATTTCCATCGGCTCAATGTATTTTTAATGGTAGCTGCATTGCCCAAACAAAGCCACCGGAGGGCACTCATTTAATCGGCGGCTGTTCATTTCCGATGGCTGGATGTATTTCCAATGGTAGCTGTATTGGGGCAAAAATGCCAACGGAGGGCACTCATTAAATCGGTGGCCGTTACTTTCCAACGGCTCAATGTATTTCCAATGGTAGCTGCATTGCCACAAAAACGCCAACTGAGGGGATTCATTAAATCGGTGGCCGTTCATTTCGAATGGCTGGATGTATTTCCAATGGTAGCTGCATTGACCCAAAAACGCCACCTGAGAGCACTCATTAAATGGGCGGCTGTTCATTTCGAATGGCTGGATGTATTTCCAATGGTAGCTGCATTGCCGCAAAAACGCCACCGGGGGGGTATCATTCAATCGGCTGCCGTTCATTTCCAACGGCTGGATGTATTTCCAATGGTAGCTGCATTGCCCCAAAATACCACTGGAGGGAACACATTGAATGGGCAGGCGTTCATTTCCAACGGCTGGATGTATTTCCAATGGTAGCTGCATTGCCGCAAAAACTGCACCGGAGGGCACTCATTGAATTGGGCGCTGTTCATCTCCAAAGGCTCGATTTATTTCCAATGGTAGCAGTGTGGCCGCAAAAACGCCACCAGAGGGCACTCATTAAATAGGCGGTTGTTCATTTCAAACGGCGGGATGTACTTCCAAGGGTAGCTGCACTGCCGCAAAAACGCCACCTGAGGGCACTCATTAAATTGGCGGGCGTTCATTTCCAACGGCTGGATGTATTTCCAATGGTAGCTGCATTGCCGCAAAAACGCCACCGGAGGGAGCTCATTAAATCGGCAGCCGTTCATTTCCAACGGTTCAATATATTTCCAATGGTAGCTGCATTGCCCCATCAACGCCAACAGAGGGAACTCTTTAAGTCAGCTGCCATTCATTTCGAAACGGCTGGATGTATTTGCAATGGTAGCTGCATTGCCACAAAAATGCCACCGGAGGGCACTCATTAAATTGGCGGTCGTTCAATTCCAACGGCTGGATGTTTTTCCAATGGTTGCTGCATTTCCGCAAAAACGCCATCAGAGGGCACACATTAAATGGGCGGGCGTTCATTTCGAAAGATTGGATGTATTTCCAATGGTAGCTGCATTGCCCCAACAACACCACAGAGGGCACTCATTATATGGGCGGCCATTCATTTCGAATGGCTGGATGTATTTCCAATGGTAGCTGCATTGCCCCAAAAACGTCACCGGAGGGCACTCATTAAATAAGCAGCCGTTCATTTCCAATGGATGGATGTATTTCCAATGGTAGCTGCATTGCCCCAAAATACCACTGGAGGGAACACATTAAATGGGTAGGCGTTCATTTCGAAAGGCTGGATGTATTTCCAATGGTAGCTGCATTGCCGCAAAAACGCCACCGAAAGGCACTCTTTTAGTCGGCAGCCATTCATTTCGAACGGCTGGATGTATTTCCAATGGTAGCTGCATTGCCACAAAAATGCCAACTGAGGGGACTCTTTAAATCGGCGGCTGTTCATTTCCGACGGTTGGATGTATTTCCAATGGTAGCTGTATTGGGGCAAAAATGCCAACGGATGGCACTCATTAAATCGGAACCGTTGATTTTCAACGGCTCAATGTAATTCCAAATGTAGCTGCATTGCCACAAAAACGCCAACTGAGGGGACTCATTAAATCGGTGGCCGTTCATTTCGAATGGCTGGATGTATTTGCAATGGTTGCTGCATTGCCGCAAAAACGCCACCGGAGGGCACTCATTAAAATGGCGGCCGATTAATTCCAACGGCTGGATGTATTTCAAATGGTTGCTGCATTTCCGCAAAAACGCCACCGAAGGGTACTCATTAAATCGGCGGCCGTTCATTTCGAACGGCTTGATATATTACCAATGGTAGCTGCATTGCCGCAAAAACACCTCCGGAGGGCACACATTAAATGGGCGGGCGTTCATTTCCGAAGGCTGGATGTATTTCCAATGGTAGCTGCATTGCCGCAAAACGCCACCGTAGGACACTCAAAAAATTGGCGGTTGTTCATTTCGAACGGCGGGATGTACTTCCAATGGACGCTGCATTGCCGCAAAAATGCCACCTGAGGGCACTCATTAAATTCGCAGGCATTCATTTCCAACGGCTGGATGTATTTACGATGATAGCTGCATTGCCGCAAAAACTCCACCGGAGGACAGTCATTAAATCGGCGGCTGTTAATTTTCAAAGGCTGGATGAATTTCCAAAGGTAGCTACATTGCCGCAAAAACTCCACCAAAAGGTCACTCATTAAATCAGCGGCCGTTCATTTCGAATGGCTAGATGTATTTTCAATTGTAGCTGCATTGCCCCAACAACACCACCGGAAGGCACTCTTTTAGTCGGCAGCCATCCATTTCGAACGGCTGGATGTATTTCCAATGGTAGCTGTATTGGGGCAAAAATGCCAACGGATGGCACTCATTAAATCGGAACCATTGATTTTCAACGGCTCAATGTAATTCCAATGGTAACTGCATTTCCGCAAAACGCCACCGTAGGACACTCAAAAAATTGGCGGTTGTTCATTTCGAACGGCGGGATGTACTTCCAATGGACGCTGCATTGCCGCAAAAACGCCACCTGAGGGCACTCATTAAATTGGCAGGCATTCATTTCCAACGGCTGGATGTATTTCCGATGATAGCTGCATTGCCGCAAAAACTCCACCGGAGGACAGTCATTAAATCGGCGGCCGTTAATTTCCAAAGGCTGGATGAATTTCCAAAGGTAGCTACATTGCCGCAAAAACGCCACCGGAGGGCATTCATTAAATCGGTGGCCGTTCATTTTGAACGGCTGGATGTATTTCCAATGGTAGCTGCATTTCCGCAAACACGCCGCCGAAGTGCACTCATTAAATCGGCAGCTGTTCATTTCCGACGGCTGGATATATTTCCAATGGTACCTGTATTGGGGCAAAAATGCCAACAGAGGGCACTCATTAAATCGGTTGCCGTTAATTTCAAACGGCTCAATGTATTTCCAATGGTAGCTGCATTGCCACAAAAACGCAACCGAAGGGCACTCATTAAATCGGCGGCCGTTCATTTTGAACGGCTTGATGTATTTCCAATGATAGCTGCATTGCCGCAAAAATGCCACTGGAGGAGACTCTTTAAATCGGCGGCTGTTCATTTCCGACGGCTGGATGTATTTCCAATGGTAGCTATATTGGGGCAAAAATGCCAACGGATGGCACTCATTAAATCGAAACCGTTGATTTTCAACGGCTCAATGTAATTCCAATTGTAGCTGCATTGCCACAAAAACGCCAACTGACTGGACTCATTAAATCGGTGGCCGTTCATTTCGAATGGCTGGATGTAATTCCAATGGTAGCTGCATTGCCGCAAACAGGCCACCGGAGGGAGCTCATTAAATGGCGGCCGTTCATTTCCATCGGCTCAATGTATTTTTAATGGTAGCTGCATTGCCCAAACAAAGCCACCGGAGGGCACTCATTTAATCGGCGGCTGTTCATTTCCGATGGCTGGATGTATTTCCAATGGTAGCTGTATTGGGGCAAAAATGCCAACGGAGGGCACTCATTAAATCGGTGGCCGTTACTTTCCAACGGCTCAATGTATTTCCAATGGTAGCTGCATTGCCACAAAAACGCCAACTGAGGGGATTCATTAAATCGGTGGCCGTTCATTTCGAATGGCTGGATGTATTTCCAATGGTAGCTGCATTGACCCAAAAACGCCACCTGAGAGCACTCATTAAATGGGCGGCTGTTCATTTCGAATGGCTGGATGTATTTCCAATGGTAGCTGCATTGCCGCAAAAACGCCACCGGGGGGGTATCATTCAATCGGCTGCCGTTCATTTCCAACGGCTGGATGTATTTCCAATGGTAGCTGCATTGCCCCAAAATACCACTGGAGGGAACACATTGAATGGGCAGGCGTTCATTTCCAACGGCTGGATGTATTTCCAATGGTAGCTGCATTGCCGCAAAAACTGCACCGGAGGGCACTCATTGAATTGGGCGCTGTTCATCTCCAAAGGCTCGATTTATTTCCAATGGTAGCAGTGTGGCCGCAAAAACGCCACCAGAGGGCACTCATTAAATAGGCGGTTGTTCATTTCAAACGGCGGGATGTACTTCCAAGGGTAGCTGCACTGCCGCAAAAACGCCACCTGAGGGCACTCATTAAATTGGCGGGCGTTCATTTCCAACGGCTGGATGTATTTCCAATGGTAGCTGCATTGCCGCAAAAACGCCACCGGAGGGAGCTCATTAAATCGGCGGCCGTTCATTTCGAATGGCTGGATGTATTTCCAATGGTAGCTGCATTGACCCAAAAACGCCACCTGAGAGCACTCATTAAATGGGCAGCTGTTCATTTCGAATGGCTGGATGTATTTCCAATGGTAGCTGCATTGCCGCAAAAACGCCACCGGGGGGGTATCATTCAATCGGCTGCCGTTCATTTCCAACGGCTGGATGTATTTCCAATGGTAGCTGCATTGCCCCAAAATACCACTGGAGGGAACACATTGAATGGGCAGGCGTTCATTTCCAACGGCTGGATGTATTTCCAATGGTAGCTGCATTGCCGCAAAAACTGCACCGGAGGGCACTCATTGAATTGGGCGCTGTTCATCTCCAAAGGCTCGATTTATTTCCAATGGTAGCAGTGTGGCCGCAAAAACGCCACCAGAGGGCACTCATTAAATAGGCGGTTGTTAATTTCAAACGGCGGGATGTACTTCCAAGGGTAGCTGCACTGCCGCAAAAACGCCACCTGAGGGCACTCATTAAATTGGCGGGCGTTCATTTCCAACGGCTGGATGTATTTCCAATGGTAGCTGCATTGCCGCGAAAACGCCACCGGAGGGAGCTCATTAAATCGGCGGCCGTTCATTTCCAACGGCTCAATATATTTCCAATGGTAGCTGCATTGCCCCATCAACGCCAACAGAGGGCACTCTTTAAGTCAGCTGCCATTCATTTCGAAACGGCTGGATGTATTTGCAATGGTAGCTGCATTGCCCCATCAACGCCAACAGAGGGCACTCTTTAAGTCAGCTGCCATTCATTTCGAAACGGCTGGATGTATTTGCAATGGTAGCTGCATTGCCGCAAAAACGCCACCGGAGGGCACTCATTAAATAAGCAGCCGTTCATTTCCAACGGATGGATGTATTTCCAATGGTAGCTGCATTGCCCCAAAATACCACTGGAGGGAACACATTAAATGGGCAGGCGTTCATTTCGAAAGGCTGGATGTATTTCCAATGGTAGCTGCATTGCCGCAAAAACGCCACCGAAAGGCACTCTTTTAGTCGGCAGCCATTCATTTCGAACGGCTGGATGTATTTCCAATGGTAGCTGCATTGCCACAAAAATGCCAACTGAGGGGACTCATTAAATCGGTGGCCGTTCATTTTGAATGGCTGGATGATTTCCAATGGTAGCTGCATTGCTGCGAAAACGCCACCGAAGGGAGTTCATTAAATCGGCGGCCGTTCATTTCCACCGGCTCAATGTATTTTCAATGGTAGCTGCATTGCCCCAACAACGCCACCAGAGGGCACTCTTTAAGTAGCTGCCATTCATTTCGAACGGCTGGATGTATTTGCAATGGTTGCTGCATTGCCGCAAAAACGCCACCGGAGGGCACTCATTAAATTGGCAGCCATTCAATTCTAACGGCTGGATGTATTTAAAATGGTTTCTGCATTTCCGCGAAAACGCCACCGGTGGGTCCTCATTAAATCGGCGGCCGTTAATTTCGAACGGCTGGATGTATTACCAATGGTAGCTGCATTGCCGCAAAAACGCCTCCGGAGGACACACATTAAATGGGCGGGCGTGTATTTCCAATGGCTGGATGCATTTCCAATTGTAGCTGCATTGCCGCAAAAACGCCACCTGAGGGCACTCATTAAATTGGCGCGCAATAATTTCCAACGGCTGGATGTATTTCCAATGGTAGCTGCATTGCTAAAAACGCCACCGGAGGGCAGTCATTAAATCGGCGGCCGTTAAATTCCAACGGCTGGATATATTTCCAATGGTAGCTACATTACCAGAAAATACGCCACCGGAGGGCACTCATTAAATCGGCGGCTGTTCATTTCCGACGGCTGGATGTATTTCCAATGAAGCTGTATTGGGGCAAAAATGCTAACGGAGGGCACTCATTAAATCGGTGGCTTATAATTTCCAACGGCTCAATGTATTTCCAATGGTAGCTGCATTGCCACAAAAACGCCAACTGAGGGCACTGATTAAATCGGTGGCCGTTCATTTCGAACGGCTGGATGTATGCTAATGGTAGCTGCATTGCCGCAAAAACGCCACCGGAGGGCACTCATTAAATCGGCGGCCGTTCATTTTGAATGGCTGGATGTCTTTCCAATGGTAGCTGCATTGCCGCAAAAACGCCACCGGAGGGAACTCATTGGTGGCCGTTGTTTGCCCAATTCCGACTCCCGTACAGAATCCCACCTCTCGCGTGAACGCACATTCTGCTCCGCTTCCAACAAAAGCGATCGTATTCTATATAAAACGCTTATTAAAACAATAAAGCGAGCTATTCATAACAATGGGGGTTGTCTAGATAACGCGTTTATTTAAACATTAAAGCGTGATCGTATTCTACAAAATGCGTTTGTTCATGCGGATGAAAAAGTCACCAACGTCAATGGACGCTTCCGACAAATGCAATCGTATTCTATATAATACGCTTTTTAAAAAAATAAAGCGAGCTAATTGTAATAATTGGGAGATCCTAGTCTATATAACGCGTGTATTCAAATAATAAAGTGCGATCGTATTCTACAAAATGCGATTGTTATCGTGGATGAAAAATTCACCAACGTCAATGTACGCTATGATTTCCGCAATCACAACTAATTGTACACAAATAGCATTTATTTGATGTACTATAATAGCCTTATGTAATGTCTTTTTTATTGTGAATGAAACCGTGGTTGCATTGGATCCCGCGGTGTAAACAAATGGTTGTTGTTTTTTTCATTTAAAATTGGACTTCCCTGCCTATACTGTTTGCAAAATAAGACACGCTTTAAACCTTATGTTTTGGGGTTTTGGGATCCAACTACAGAGGAATACCTCCACTTTGCGATGTGTTACTGAATAGGTGTTCGACAGATCTAGTTCGTTTTTATTACTACTATTAATAATAATAATAGTAGTATTATGAGAAACGTCTGAAAGTTTTCAAATTCACTGTGCTGACATATTGATGCCACAGAAGGTTACTCTACAAGTTACGAGTCTGTATCTCCAACAGAGTCTATTTTAGCAAGGTAGTCAGATTTTTGCCTGCCCAAATTCCCCCCGCTAACTCCTGAATAAAAACTCCAAATGACCACAAATTCACTGTGATGACTTATTGATGCCACAGGAGGTTGCTCTTGAAAGTACAAGTCTGTATCTCCAACAGAGTCTATTTTAGCAGGGGAGTCAGATTTTGGTGGGTATGATGCCTGCCCATCCCCCCCCCCTGCTAACTCCTGAATTAAAACTCCAAATGACCCCAAATTCACTGTGCTGACTTATTGATGCCACAGAAGGTTACCCTAGAAATTACAAGTCTGTATCTCCAACAGAGTCTATTTTAGCAGGGGAGTCAGATTTTGGTAGGTAAGATGCCTGCCCATCCCCCCCCCCTGCTAACTCCTGAATTAAAACTCAAAATGACCCCAAATTCACTGTGCTGACTTATTGATGCCACAGAAGGTTACTCTAGAACAGGGGTCGGGAACCTATGGCTGGCGAGCCATATATGGCTCTTTCTATGAGTATCTGTGGCTCAGAGACCAATTTGATTGCATGCAAAATTTCTCCATCTTGTTCAAAACCGGAGTTGTCTATCCTATTCAGGTACACGTAGACCAAATCAAAACTAAATCCGAAGGTAACACTTCACAGTATATATAGGGCACGTTTTTCACTACAATTTACAGTCAAAGTGTCACACAAAAAAAGGGGGAAAAAAAACTCGTTTTGGCTGTACAACGCTAAAGAATCCTTTATTTAAAAGTTCACTATACAATCTGTGTTCAGTGTTCAGATACTTTATGATGAATCCACAGAACTGTAAATACGCCAAAACACCGGAAGAGAACTTAGTCATTTGATTGGGTGAGTGGGAGGGATGGGTGGAGCTATGCAAAAAGTACAAGCATTCCCTCCCATCTCTCGCCAAAGGTAAGCACATAAGGCTCCCTATTCTCAAATGTTGTGACGTTTTTACAAAATAAATGCTTGCATCTGGTTTTGAAACCAATATGTATGAAAAAAAAAGGTCAAAAGGAGTTGAACCGATCTTGAGTAATTGCAAGAAAGAGACAAGTTTAAAGTGGTCTGTTTGTTGAATTTGGGACAGGGGCTCTGGCATTATTCTCTTTTCATAATTTTTATCAAATCATCAAAAATAAATGTGCTGAAGACTAAGCTTTTGTCTGGGGCGCCGGTTTAGCAATTTAGTAAATTTGTCTTATAATATATGGTGTGGCTCTTTCCCAAAATAAAATTAATATTTTTTGCTTTTATGGCTCTTTGAGTCAAAAAGGTTCCCGACCCCTGCTCTAGAAGTTACAAGTTTGTATCTCCAACAGAGTCTATTTTAGCAGGGGAGTCAGATTTTTTTGCCTGCCCAAATCCTACCACCAATGCTAACTCCTGACTAAAAACTCCAAATGACCCCAAATTCACTGTGCTTACTTATTTATGCCACAGAAGGTTACTCTTCAAGTCACAAGTCTGTATCTCAAACAGGATCTATTTTAGCAGGGGAGTCAGATTTTGGCAGGTAAAATGCCTGCCCAATTTCTCCCCCCCCATGCTAACTCCTGAATTAAACCTCGGAATGACCCCAAGTGTGGTGTCGTGTAATACACTTCCTTTCCTGCGGTGTCGCTGTATACTAATGTGCAGCCTTGTACTTGTGCTTGAGAACTACCGAGGAAGAAGTTAAGTAGACACTCTATGGATGTACCGTCCGTGCCTGTCCTGAATCTATTACTACAATCCTACTACATAAACAACATATCGGCGACGAAGATGACTTGGATCAGAATCTCACAACCACTTGCTTTGCTTTAAACCCCAGGTGAGCGTACAATGTTGTACATCACGTGGATTTAGATGTTCGAAAATTAGCTGCTAGCATTGACTGCAAACAACATACCGGACAAACGAAAACGTGCACTACTGCTGCACTGTTCAGGCACAGAAGGTCAGAGAATTTTTCTTTCCCTTCCCGACACTGGCACTTCTTACAAATCCGCCTGTGATGCGCCAGAAAACTTTCTTTGTACCGAAGATCAGACATGGGGACTTGAGACTTAGTGACTTGGACTCGAGTCGACTCGAGTCGCTGTTTTTATGACTTGTGACTTGACTTGGACTTGGCAATCTAAGACTCGGGACTTGACTTGTGACTTGACTTGCCCAAGAAAAAAATACTTGGGACTTACTTGGGACTTGAAGGTGAAGACTTGAGACTTACTTGAGACTTGCACATGTGTGACTTGGTCCCATGTCTGCCGAAGATGAATGTCGTGGCTGAGAGTAGCAAGTTCCGTCAGCGTGCTCAGAGACCGGGCGAGACGACTGGTCAGTTCATTGCTGCATTGAGGGAATTAATTACAAACTGTGACTTGGCACGTTTGCTGATGATATGATTAGGGATCAATTCATTGATCGAGGATCAGAGAACGCTTGCATTGCAGCAAAAACGCCACCGGAGGGCACTCATTAAATCGGCAGCCATTCATTTCCAACGGCTGGATCTATTTCCAATGGTAGCTGCATAGCAGCATAAACGCCACCGGAGGGATCTCATTAAATCGGTGGCCATTCATTTCAAACGGCTGGATGTATTTCCAATGGTAGCTGGCATGCCGCAAAAACGCCACCAGAAGGCACTCATCAAATTGGGCGCCGTTGATTTCCAGAGGCTCGATGTATTTCGAATGGTAGCTGCATTGCCGCAAAACGCCACCGAAGGGCACTCATTAAATCCGCGGTTGTTCATTTCGAACGGCGGGATGTACTTTCAATGGTAGCTGCATTGTAGCAAAAACGCCACCTGAGGGCACTCATTGAATCAGCGGTTGTTCATTTCCAGCGGCTGGATGTAATTCCAATGGTAGCTGCATTGCCGCAAAAACGCCACCGGAGGGCACTCATTAAATCGGCGGTTGTTCATTTCGAACGGCGGGATGTACTTCCAATGGTAGCTGCATTGCCGCAAAAACGCCACCTGAGGGCACTCATTAAATTGGCGGGCATTTATTTCCAACGGCTGGATGTATTTCCAATGGTAGCTGCATTGCCGCAAAAACGCCACCGGAGGGCAGTCATTAAATCGGAGGCCGTTAATTTTCAACGGCTGGTTGAATTTCCAATTGTAGCTGCATTGCCGCAAAAACACCACCGGAGGGTACTCATTAAATTGGTGGCCGTTCATTTCGAATGGCTGGATGTATTTCCAATGTTAGCTGCATTGCCGCGAAAACGCAACCGGAGGGAGCTCATTAAATAGCGGCCGTTCATTTCCAACGGCTCAATGTATTTTCAATGCTACCTGCATTTCCCCAACAACACCACCGGAGGGCACTCTTTAAGTCAGCTGCCATTCATTTCGAATGGCTGGATCTATTTCCAATGGCAGCTGCATTGCCGCAAAAACGTTACCGGAGGGCACTCATTAAATCGGCGGCCGTTCATTTCGAACGGCTGGATCTATTTCCAATGGTAGTTGCATTGCCGCAAAGACGCCACCGGAGGGCATACATTACATGGGCGGGCGTTCATTTCGAAAGATTGGATGTATTTCCAATGGTAGCTGCATTGCCCCAAAAATGCCACCGGAGGTACCTCATTATAGAGGCGGCCGTTCATTTCGAATCGCTGGATGTATTTCCAATGGTAGCTGTATTGCCAAAAAACGCCACCGGAGGGCACTCATTAAATAGGCGGCCGTTCATTTCGAAAGCCTGGATGTATTTCCAATGGTAGCTGCATTGCCTCAAAAACGTCACCGGAGGGCACTCATTAAATTGGTGGGTGTTCATTTCCAACAGCTCAATGTAGTTCCAAAGGTAGCTGCATTGCTGCAAAAACGCCACCGGGGGGTCTCATTCAATCGGTTGCTGTTAGTTTCCAACGGCTTGATGTATTTCCAATTGTAGCTGCATTGCAACAAAAACGCCATCGGAGGGAACTCATTAAAACGGCAGCTGTTCATTTTCAACGGCTGGATGTATTTCCAATGGTTGCACAGCATTGCCGCAAAAACTCCACCGGAGGGAACACATTAAATAGGCGGGCGTTCATTTCGAATCGCTGCATGCATTTCCAATGGTAGCTGCATTATCGCAAAAACGCCCCCGAAGGGCACTCATTAAATCGGCGGCCGTTCATTTCGAATGGCTGGATGTATTTCCAATGGTAGCTGCATTGCTGCAAAAATGCCACCGGAGGGCACTCATTAAATCGGCTGCCGTTCATTTCCAACGGATGGATGTATTTCCAATGGTAGCTGCATTGCCGCAAAAATGCCACCGGAGGAAACTGATTAAATTGACGGCCGTTCATTTCGAACGGCTGGATGTATTTCCAATGGTATCTGCATTGCTTCAAAAACGCCAACAGAGGGCACTCATAAAATCGACGGCTGTTTATTTCCAACGGCTGGATGTATTTCCAATGGTCGCTGTATTGCCACAAAACGCCACCGGAGGGCACTCATTAAATCGGCGGTTGTTCATTTCGAACGGCGGGATGTACTTCCAATGGTAGCTGCATTGCCGCAAAAACGCCACCTGAGGGCACTCATTAAATTGGCGGTTGTTCATTTCCAACGGCTGGATGTATTTCCAATGGTAGCTGCATTGCCGCAAAAACACCACCGGGGGCACTAATTAAATCGGCGGCAGTTCATTTTGAATGGCTGGATGTATTTCCAATGGTGGCTGAATTGACGCAAAAACGCCACCTGAGGGCACTCATTAAATCGACGGTTGTTCATTTCCAACGGCTCAATGTATTTCCAATGGTAGCTGGCATGCCGCAAAAACGCCACCAGAAGGCACTCATCAAATTGGGCGCCGTTGATTTCCAGAGGCTCGATGTATTTCGAATGGTAGCTGCATTGCCGCAAAACGCCACCGAAGGGCACTCATTAAATCCGCGGTTGTTCATTTCGAACGGCGGGATGTACTTTCAATGGTAGCTGCATTGTAGCAAAAACGCCACCTGGGGGCACTCATTAAATCAGCGGTTGTTCATTTCCAGCGGCTGGATGTAATTCCAATGGTAGCTGCATTGCCGCAAAAACGCCACCGGAGGGCACTCATTAAATCGGCGGTTGTTCATTTCGAACGGCGGGATGTACTTCCAATGGTAGCTGCATTGCCGCAAAAACGCCACCTGAGGGCACTCATTAAATTGGCGGGCATTTATTTCCAACGGCTGGATGTATTTCCAATGGTAGCTGCATTGCCGCAAAAACGCCACCGGAGGGCAGTCATTAAATCGGAGGCCGTTAATTTCCAACGGCTGGTTGAATTTCCAATTGTAGCTGCATTGCCGCAAAAACACCACCGGAGGGTACTCATTAAATTGGTGGCCGTTCATTTCGAATGGCTGGATGTATTTCCAATGTTAGCTGCATTGCCGCGAAAACGCAACCGAAGGGAGCTCATTAAATAGCGGCCGTTCATTTCCAACGGCTCAATGTATTTTCAATGCTACCTGCATTTCCCCAACAACACCACCGGAGGGCACTCTTTAAGTCAGCTGCCATTCATTTCGAATGGCTGGATCTATTTCCAATGGCAGCTGCATTGCCGCAAAAACGTTACCGGAGGGCACTCATTAAATAGGCGGCCGTTCATTTCGAACGGCTGGATCTATTTCCAATGGTAGTTGCATTGCCGCAAAGACGCCACCGGAGGGCATACATTACATGGGCTGGCGTTCATTTCGAAAGATTGGATGTATTTCCAATGGTAGCTGCATTGCCCCAAAAATGCCACCGGAGGTACCTCATTATAGAGGCGGCCGTTCATTTCGAATCGCTGGATGTATTTCCAATGGTAGCTGTATTGCCAAAAAACGCCACCGGAGGGCACTCATTAAATAGGCGGCCGTTCATTTCGAAAGCCTGGATGTATTTCCAATGGTAGCTGCATTGCCTCAAAAACGTCACCGGAGGGCACTCATTAAATTGGTGGGTGTTCATTTCCAACAGCTCAATGTAGTTCCAAAGGTAGCTGCATTGCTGCAAAAACGCCACCGGGGGGTCTCATTCAATCGGTTGCTGTTAGTTTCCAACGGCTTGATGTATTTCCAATTGTAGCTGCATTGCAACAAAAACGCCACCGGAGGGAACTCATTAAAACGGCAGCTGTTCATTTCCAACGGCTGGATGTATTTCCAATGGTTGCACAGCATTGCCGCAAAAACTCCACCGGAGGGAACACATTAAATAGGCGGGCGTTCATTTCGAATCGCTGCATGCATTTCCAATGGTAGCTGCATTATCGCAAAAACGCCCCCGAAGGGCACTCATTAAATCGGCGGCCGTTCATTTCGAATGGCTGGATGTATTTCCAATGGTAGCTGCATTGCTGCAAAAATGCCACCGGAGGGCACTCATTAAATCGGCTGCCGTTCATTTCCAACGGATGGATGTATTTCCAATGGTAACTGCATTGCCGCAAAAATGCCACCGGAGGGCACTCATTAAATCGGCTGCCGTTCATTTCCAACGGATGGATGTATTTCCAATGGTAGCTGCATTGCCGCAAAAATGCCACCGGAGGAAACTGATTAAATTGGTGGCCGTTCATTTCGAATGGCTGGATGTATTTCCATGGTAGCTGCATTGCCGCAAAGACACCACCGAGGGCACTCATTAAATAGGCAGGCGTTCATTTCCAACAATTCAATGTATTTCCAATGGTATCTGCATTGCCGCAAAAACGCCTTCGGAGGGAACTCATTAAATCGGCGGCCGGTCATTTCCAACGACTCAATGTATTTCCAACGGTAGCTGCATTGCCGCAAAGACGCCACCTGAGGGCACTCATTAAATCGGTCGCCGTTCTTTTCGAACGGCTCAATGTGTTTCCAAACGTAGCTGCATTGCCGCAAAAACGCCACCTAAGGGCACTCATTAAATCGGCGGTTGTTCATTTCCAACGGCAGGATGTATTTCCAATGGTAGCTACATTGCCGCAAAAACGCCAATGGAGGGCAGTCATTAAATCGGCAGCCGTTCATTTCCAACGGCTCAATGTATTTCCAATGGTTGCTGCATTGCCCCAAAAACGCCAACTGAGGGAACTCATTAAATCGGCAGACGTTCATTTCGAATGGCTGGATGTATTTCAGATGGTAGCTACATTGCCGCAAAAACGCCACCTGAGGGAGCTCATAAGTCGGCAGACGTTCATTTCCTACGGCTCAATGTATTTTCAATGGTAGCTGCATTGCCTCAAAAACGCCATCGGAGGGCACTCATTAAATAGGCGGCTGTTCGGTTTCAAACGGCTGGATGTATTTCCAATGGTAGCTGCATTGCTGCAAAAATGCCACCGGAGAGCACTCATTAAATCAGTGGGCGTTCATTTCCAACAGTTCAATGTATTTCCAATGGTAGCTGCATTGCCACAAAAACTTCACCGGGGGGCACTCATTCAATTGGCTGCCGTTCATTTCGAACGGCTGGAGGTATATCAGTTGGTAGCTTCATTGCCGCAAAATGCCACCGGAGGGCACTCATTAAATCGGCGGTTGTTCATTTCGAACGGCGGGATGTACTTCCAATGGTAGCTGCATTGCCGCAAAAACGCCACCTGAGGGCACTCATTAAATTGTCGGTTGTTCATTTCCAGCGGCTGGATGTATTTCCAATGGTAGCTGCATTGCCGCAAAAACGCAACGGAGGGCATTTATTTAATTGGCTGTCATTGATTTCCAACGGCTCAATGTGTTTCCAATGATAGCTGCATTGCCGCAACAAGGCCACCGGGGGGCACTCATTAAATCGGCGGCCGTTCATTTCCAACGGCTCAATGTATTTCCAATGGTAGCTGCATTGCCACAAAAACGCCACCGGAGGGCACTTATTAAATCGGCCGCCCTTCATTTCCAAAGGCTCGATATATTTCCAATGGTAGCTGCATTGCAACAAAAACACCACCGGAGGCACTATTAAATCGGCAGCCGTTCATTTCAAACGGCTGGATGTATTTCCAATGGTAGCTGCATTGCCGCAAAAACGCCAATGGAGGGCAGTCAATAAATCGGCAGCCGTTCATTTCCAACGGCTCAATGTATTTCCAATGGTAGCTGCATTGCCCCAAAAACGCCAACTGAGGGAACTCATTAAATCGGCAGACGTTCATTTCGAATGGCTGGATGTATTTCAGATGGTAGCTACATTGCCGCAAAAACGCCACCTGAGGGAGCTCATAAGTCGGCAGACGTTCATTTCCTACGGGTCAATGTATTTTCAATGGTAGCTGCATTGCCTCAAAAACGCCATCGGAGGGCACTCATTAAATAGGCGGCTGTTCGGTTTCAAACGGCTAGATGTATTTCCAATGGTAGCTGCATTGCTGCAAAAATGCCACCGAGAGCACTCATTAAATCAGTGGGCGTTCATTTCCAACGGTTCAATGTATTTCCAATGGTAGCTGCATTGCCACAAAAACTTCACCGGGGGGCACTCATTCAATTGGCTGCCGTTCATTTCGAACGGCTGGAGGTATATCAGTTGGTAGCTGCATTGCCGCAAAATGCCACCGGAGGGCATTTATTTAATTGGCTGTCATTGATTTCCAACGGCTCAATGTGTTTCCAATGATAGCTGCATTGCCGCAACACGGCCACCGGGGGGAACTCATTAAATCGGCGGCCGTTCATTTCCAACGGCTCAATGTATTTCCAATGGTAGCTGCATTGCCACAAAAACGCCACCGGAGGGCACTTATTAAATCGGCCGCCTTTCATTTCCAAAGGCTCGATATATATCCAATGGTAGCTGCATTGCAACAAAAACACCACCGGAGGCACTATTAAATCGGCAGCCGTTCATTTCAAACGGCTGGATGTATTTCCAATGGTAGCTGCATTGCCGCAAAAACGCCACCGGGGGCTCTCATTAAATCGGCGGCAGTTCATTTTCAATGGCTGGATGTGTTTCCAATGGTAGCTGCATTGCCTCAAAAACGCCACCGGAGGGTTCTCATTAAATCGGTGGGCATTCATTTCCAAAAGCTGAATGTATTTCCGATGTTAGCTGCATTGCCGCAAAAACGCCACCGAGGGCATCTATTAAATTGGCGGCCGTTCATTTCCAACGGCTCAATGTATTTCCAATGGTAGCTGCATTGCCGCAAAAATGCCACCGGAGGGCACTGATTAAATCGGCCGCCTTTCATTTCCAAAGGTTAGATATATTTCCAATGGTAGCAGCATTGCCCCAACAACGCCACCGGAGGGCACTCTTTAGGTCAGCGGCTATTCATTTCGAGCGGCTGGATGTATTTCCAATGGTAGCTGCATTGCCGCAAAAACACCACCGGAGATTAATCATTAAATCGGCAGCCGTTCATTTCGAACGGCTGAATGTGATTCAAATGGTAGCTGCATTAGCGCAAAAACGCCACCAGAGAGCACTCATTAAATCGGTGGGCGTTCATTTCCAACGGCTCAATGTATTTCCAATGGTAGCTGCATTGCCACAAAAATGCCACCAGGGGGCTCTCATTCAATTGGCTGCCGTTCATTTAGAACGGCTGGAGGTATTTCAGTTGGTAGCTGCATTGCCGCTTAATGCCACCGGAGGGCATTCATTAAATCGGCGGTTGTTCATTTCGAACGGCGGGATGTACTTCCAATGGTAGCTGCATTGCCGCAAAAACGCCACCGGAGGGCACTCATTAAATCGGCGGGCGTTCATTTCAAGCGGCGGGATGTACTTCCAATGGTAGCTGCATTGCCGCAAAAACTTCACCGGAGGGCACTCATTAAATCGGTGGCCGTTAATTTCCAACGGCTCAATGTATTTCCAATGGTAGCTGCATTGCCGCAAAAACGCAAACTGAGGGCACTCATTAAATTGGCGGCCGTTCATTTCGAATGGCTGAATGTATTTCCAATGGTAGCTGCATTGCCGCAACAACGCCACCGGGGGGCACTCATTAAATCGGCGGCCGTTTATTTTGAATGGCTGGATGTATTTCCAATGGTGGCTGAATTGCCGCAAAAACGCCACCAGGGGCACTCATTAAATAGGCAGGCGTTCATTTCCAACAATTCAATGTATTTCCAATGGTATCTGCATTGCCGCAAAAACGCCACCGGAGGGAACTCATTAAATCGGCGGCCGGTCATTTTGAATGGCTGGATGTATTTCAGATGGTAGCTACATTGCCGCAAAAACGCCACCTGAGGGAGCCAATAAGTCGGCAGACGTTCATTTCCTACGGCTCAATGTATTTTCAATGGTAGCTGCATCGCCGCAAAAACGCCATCGGAGGGCACTCATTAAATAGGCGGCTGTTCGGTTTCAAACGGCTGGATGTATTTCCAATGGTAGCTGCATTGCTGCAAAAATGCCACCGGAGAGCACTCATTAAATCAGTGGGCGTTCATTTCCAACGGTTCAATGTATTTCCAATGGTAGCTGCATTGCCACAAAAACTTCACCGGGGGGCACTCATTCAATTGGCTGCCGTTCATTTCGAACGGCTGGAGGTATATCAGTTGTTAGCTGCATTGCCGCAAAATGCCACCGGAGGGCACTCTTAAATCGGCGGTTGTTCATTTCGAACGGCGGGATGTACTTCCAATGGTAGCTGCATTGCCGCAAAAACGCCACCTGAGGGCACTCATTAAATTGGCGGTTGTTCATTTCCAACGGCTGGATGTATTTCCAATGGTAGCTGCATTGCCGCAAAAACGCCACCTGAGGGTACTCATTAAATCGACGGTTGTTCATTTCCGACGGCTGGATGTATTTCCAATGGTAGCTGAATTGCCGCAAAAACGCAACCGGAGGGCACTCATTATATTGGCGGCCGTTCATTTCGAAAGGCTGGATGTATTTCCAATGGTAGCTGCATTGCAGCAAAAACGCAACGGAGGGCATTTATTTAATTGGCTGTCATTGATTTCCAACGGCTCAATGTGTTTCCAATGATAGCTGCATTGCCGCAACAAGGCCACTGGGGGGCACTCATTAAATCGGCGGCCGTTCATTTCCAACGGCTCAATTTATTTCCAATGGTAGCTGCATTGCCGCAAAAACGCCACCTGAGGGCACTCATTAAATTGGCGGTTGTTCATTTCCAATGGCTGGATGTATTTCCAATGGTAGCTGCATTGCCGCAAAAACGCCACCTGAGGGTACTCATTAAATCGACGGTTGTTCATTTCCGACGGCTGGATGTATTTCCAATGGTAGCTGAATTGCCGCAAAAACGCAACCGGAGGGCACTCATTAAATTGGCGGCCGTTCATTCCGAACGGCTGGAGGTATTTCAGTTGGTAGCTGCATTGCCGCATAATGCCACCGGAGGGCACTCATTAAATCGGCGGTTGTTCATTTCGAACGGCGGGATGTACTTCCAACAATAATAATAATAATAATAATTTCCTTGTATTGTCATTCTGTGTAACAATGTACACAGAACGAAATGTCGATTGCACCTGACCTGTTGTAGCGAGCCGATGCAGCCGCAGCCAACAGAGGGCGCCGCCGACCACTTTTTAAGTCTTAGGAATGACTCGGCCGGGGCGCGAACCACCGACCTCCCAGTCTCAAAGCGGGCGACTTACCATCTAGGCTACTGAGCTGGTATAGCTGCATTGCCGCAAAAACGCCACGGGAGGGCACTCATTAAATCGGCGGGCGTTCATTTCAAGCGGCGGGATGTACTTCCAATGGTAGCTGCATTGCCGCAAAAACGCCACCGGAGGGCACTCATTAAATCGGTGGCCGTTAATTTCCAACGGCTCAATGTATTTCCAATGGTAGCTGCATTGCCGCAAAAACGCAAATTGAGGGCACTCATTAAATTGGTGGCCGTTCATTTCGAATGGCTGGATGTATTTCCATGGTAGCTGCATTGCCGCAAAGACACCACCGAGGGCACTCATTAAATAGGCAGGCGTTCATTTCCAACAATTCAATGTATTTCCAATGGTATCTGCATTGCCGCAAAAACGCCACCGGAGGGAACTCATTAAATCGGCGGCCGGTCATTTCCAACGACTCAATGTATTTCCAACGGTAGCTGCATTGCCGCAAAGACGCCACCTGAGGGCACTCATTAAATCGGTCGCCGTTCTTTTCGAACGGCTCAATGTGTTTCCAAACGTAGCTGCATTGCCGCAAAAACGCCACCTAAGGGCACTCATTAAATCGGCGGTTGTTCATTTCCAACGGCAGGATGTATTTCCAATGGTAGCTGCATTGCCGCAAAAACGCCAATGGAGGGCAGTCATTAAATCGGCAGCCGTTCATTTCCAACGGCTCAATGTATTTCCAATGGTTGCTGCATTGCCCCAAAAACGCCAACTGAGGGAACTCATTAAATCGGCAGACGTTCATTTCGAATGGCTGGATGTATTTCAGATGGTAGCTACATTGCCGCAAAAACGCCACCTGAGGGAGCTCATAAGTCGGCAGACGTTCATTTCCTACGGCTCAATGTATTTTCAATGGTAGCTGCATTGCCTCAAAAACGCCATCGGAGGGCACTCATTAAATAGGCGGCTGTTCGGTTTCAAACGGCTGGATGTATTTCCAATGGTAGCTGCATTGCTGCAAAAATGCCACCGGAGAGCACTCATTAAATCAGTGGGCGTTCATTTCCAACAGTTCAATGTATTTCCAATGGTAGCTGCATTGCCACAAAAACTTCACCGGGGGGCACTCATTCAATTGGCTGCCGTTCATTTCGAACGGCTGGAGGTATATCAGTTGGTAGCTTCATTGCCGCAAAATGCCACCGGAGGGCACTCATTAAATCGGCGGTTGTTCATTTCGAACGGCGGGATGTACTTCCAATGGTAGCTGCATTGCCGCAAAAACGCCACCTGAGGGCACTCATTAAATTGTCGGTTGTTCATTTCCAGCGGCTGGATGTATTTCCAATGGTAGCTGCATTGCCGCTAAAACGCAACGGAGGGCATTTATTTAATTGGCTGTCATTGATTTCCAACGGCTCAATGTGTTTCCAATGATAGCTGCATTGCCGCAACAAGGCCACCGGGGGGCACTCATTAAATCGGCGGCCGTTCATTTCCAACGGCTCAATGTATTTCCAATGGTAGCTGCATTGCCACAAAAACGCCACCGGAGGGCACTTATTAAATCGGCCGCCCTTCATTTCCAAAGGCTCGATATATTTCCAATGGTAGCTGCATTGCAACAAAAACACCACCGGAGGCACTATTAAATCGGCAGCCGTTCATTTCAAACGGCTGGATGTATTTCCAATGGTAGCTGCATTGCCGCAAAAACGCCAATGGAGGGCAGTCATTAAATCGGCAGCCGTTCATTTCCAACGGCTCAATGTATTTCCAATGGTAGCTGCATTGCCCCAAAAACGCCAACTGAGGGAACTCATTAAATCGGCAGACGTTCATTTCGAATGGCTGGATGTATTTCAGATGGTAGCTACATTGCCGCAAAAACGCCACCTGAGGGAGCTCATAAGTCGGCAGACGTTCATTTCCTACGGGTCAATGTATTTTCAATGGTAGCTGCATTGCCTCAAAAACGCCATCGGAGGGCACTCATTAAATAGGCGGCTGTTCGGTTTCAAACGGCTAGATGTATTTCCAATGGTAGCTGCATTGCTGCAAAAATGCCACCGAGAGCACTCATTAAATCAGTGGGCGTTCATTTCCAACGGTTCAATGTATTTCCAATGGTAGCTGCATTGCCACAAAAACTTCACCGGGGGGCACTCATTCAATTGGCTGCCGTTCATTTCGAACGGCTGGAGGTATATCAGTTGGTAGCTGCATTGCCGCAAAATGCCACCGGAGGGCATTTATTTAATTGGCTGTCATTGATTTCCAACGGCTCAATGTGTTTCCAATGATAGCTGCATTGCCGCAACAAGGCCACCGGGGGGCACTCATTAAATCGGCGGCCGTTCATTTCCAACGGCTCAATGTATTTCCAATGGTAGCTGCATTGCCACAAAAACGCCACCGGAGGGCACTTATTAAAGCGGCCGCCTTTCATTTCCAAAGGCTCGATATATATCCATTGGTAGCTGCATTGCAACAAAAACACCACCGGAGGCACTATTAAATCGGCAGCCGTTCATTTCAAACGGCTGGATGTATTTCCAATGGTAGCTGCATTGCCGCAAAAACGCCACCGGGGGCTCTCATTAAATCGGCGGCAGTTCATTTTCAATGGCTGGATGTGTTTCCAATGGTAGCTGCATTGCCTCAAAAACGCCACCGGAGGGTTCTCATTAAATCGGTGGGCATTCATTTCCAAAAGCTGAATGTATTTCCGATGTTAGCTGCATTGCCGCAAAAACGCCACCGAGGGCATCTATTAAATTGGCGGCCGTTCATTTCCAACAGCTCAATGTATTTCCAATGGTAGCTGCATTGCCGCAAAAATGCCACCGGAGGGCACTGATTAAATCGGCCGCCTTTCATTTCCAAAGGTTAGATGTATTTCCAATGGTAGCGGCATTGCCCCAACAACGCCACCGGAGGGCACTCTTTAGGTCAGCGGCTATTCATTTCGAGCGGCTGGATGTATTTCCAATGGTAGCTGCATTGCCGCAAAAACACCACCGGAGATTAATCATTAAATCGGCAGCCGTTCATTTCGAACGGCTGAATGTATTTCAAATGGTAGCTGCATTAGCGCAAAAACGCCACCAGAGAGCACTCATTAAATCGGTGGGCGTTCATTTCCAACGGCTCAATGTATTTCCAATGGTAGCTGCATTGCCACAAATATGCCACCAGGGGGCTCTCATTCAATTGGCTGCCGTTCATTTCGAACGGCTGGAGGTATTTCAGTTGGTAGCTGCATTGCCGCTTAGTGCCACCGGAGGGCACTCATTAAATCGGCGGTTGTTCATTTCGAACGGCGGGATGTACTTCCAATGGTAGCTGCATTGCCGCAAAAACGCCACCGGAGGGCACTCATTAAATCGGCGGGCGTTCATTTCAAGCGGCGGGATGTACTTCCAATGGTAGCTGCATTGCCGCAAAAACTTCACCGGAGGGCACTCATTAAATCGGTGGCCGTTAATTTCCAACGGCTCATTGTATTTCCAATGGTAGCTGCATTGCCGCAAAAACGCAAACTGAGGGCACTCATTAAATTGGCGGCCGTTCATTTCGAATGGCTGGATGTATTTCCAATGGTAGCTGCATTGCCGCAAAGACGCCACCTGAGGGCACTCATTAAATCGGTCGCCATTCTTTTCGAACGGCTCAATGTGTTTCCAATGGTAGCTGCATTGCCGCAACAACGCCACCGGGGGGCACTCATTAAATCGGCGGCCGTTTATTTTGAATGGCTGGATGTATTTCCAATGGTGGCTGAATTGCCGCAAAAACGCCACCAGGGGCACTCATTAAATAGGCAGGCGTTCATTTCCAACAATTCAATGTATTTCCAATGGTATCTGCATTGCCGCAAAAACGCCACCGGAGGGAACTCATTAAATCGGCGGCCGGTCATTTTGAATGGCTGGATGTATTTCAGATGGTAGCTACATTGCCGCAAAAAGGCCACCCGAGGGAGCTAATAAGTCGGCAGACGTTCATTTCCTACGGCTCAATGTATTTTCAATGGTAGCTGCATCGCCGCAAAAACGCCATCGGAGGGCACTCATTAAATAGGCGGCTGTTCGGTTTCAAACGGCTGGATGTATTTCCAATGGTAGCTGCATTGCTGCAAAAATGCCACCGGAGAGCACTCATTAAATCAGTGGGCGTTCATTTCCAACGGTTCAATGTATTTCCAATGGTAGCTGCATTGCCACAAAAACTTCACCGGGGGGCACTCATTCAATTGGCTGCCGTTCATTTCGAACGGCTGGAGGTATATCAGTTGTTAGCTGCATTGCCGCAAAATGCCACCGGAGGGCACTCTTAAATCGGCGGTTGTTCATTTCGAACGGCGGGATGTACTTCCAATGGTAGCTGCATTGCCGCAAAAACGCCACCTGAGGGCACTCATTAAATTGGCGGTTGTTCATTTCCAACGGCTGGATGTATTTCCAATGGTAGCTGCATTGCCGCAAAAACGCCACCTGAGGGTACTCATTAAATCGACGGTTGTTCATTTCCGACGGCTGGATGTATTTCCAATGGTAGCTGAATTGCCGCAAAAACGCAACCGGAGGGCACTCATTAAATTGGCGGCCGTTCATTTCGAAAGGCTGGATGTATTTCCAATGGTAGCTGCATTGCAGCAAAAACGCAACGGAGGGCATTTATTTAATTGGCTGTCATTGATTTCCAACGGCTCAATGTGTTTCCAATGATAGCTGCATTGCCGCAACAAGGCCACCGGGGGGCACTCATTAAATCGGCGGCCGTTCATTTCCAACGGCTCAATGTATTTCCAATGGTAGCTGCATTGCCGCAAAAACGCCACCGGAGGGCACTCATTAAATCGGCCGCCTTTCATTTCCAAAGGCTCGATATATTTTCAATGGTAGCTGCATTGCAACAAAAACACCACCGGAGGCACTATTAAATCGGCAGTCGTTCATTTCAAACGGCTGGATGTATTTCCAATGGTAGCTGCATTGCCGCAAAAACGCCACCGGGGGCACTCATTAAATCGGCGGCAGTTCATTTTGAATGGCTGGATGTGTTTCCAATGGTAGCTGCATTGCCTCAAAAACGCCACCGGAGGGTTCTCATTAAATCGGTGGGCATTCATTTCCAAAAGCTGAATGTATTTCCGATGTTAGCTGCATTGCCGCAAAAACGCCACCGAGGGCATCTATTAAATTGGCGGCCGTTCATTTCCAACAGCTCAATGTATTTCCAATGGTAGCTGCATTGCCGCAAAAATGCCACCGGAGGGCACTGATTAAATCGGCCGCCTTTCATTTCCAAAGGTTAGATGTATTTCCAATGGTAGCAGCATTGCCCCAACAACGCCACCGGAGGGCACTCTTTAGGTCAGCGGCTATTCATTTCGAGCGGCTGGATGTATTTCCAATGGTAGCTGCATTGCCGCAAAAACACCACCGGAGATTAATCATTAAATCGGCAGCCGTTCATTTCGAACGGCTGAATGTATTTCAAATGGTAGCTGCATTAGCGCAAAAACGCCACCAGAGAGCACTCATTAAATCGGTGGGCGTTCATTTCCAACGGCTCAATGTATTTCCAATGGTAGCTGCATTGCCACAAATATGCCACCAGGGGGCTCTCATTCAATTGGCTGCCGTTCATTTCGAACGGCTGGAGGTATTTCAGTTGGTAGCTGCATTGCCGCTTAGTGCCACCGGAGGGCACTCATTAAATCGGCGGTTGTTCATTTCGAACGGCGGGATGTACTTCCAATGGTAGCTGCATTGCCGCAAAAACGCCACCGGAGGGCACTCATTAAATCGGCGGGCGTTCATTTCAAGTGGCGGGATGTACTTCCAATGGTAGCTGCATTGCCGCAAAAACTTCACCGGAGGGCACTCATTAAATCGGTGGCCGTTAATTTCCAACGGCTCATTGTATTTCCAATGGTAGCTGCATTGCCGCAAAAACGCAAACTGAGGGCACTCATTAAATTGGCGGCCGTTCATTTCGAATGGCTGGATGTATTTCCAATGGTAGCTGCATTGCCGCAAAGACGCCACCTGAGGGCACTCATTAAATCGGTCGCCATTCTTTTCGAACGGCTCAATGTGTTTCCAATGGTAGCTGCATTGCCGCAACAACGCCACCGGGGGGCACTCATTAAATCGGCGGCCGTTTATTTTGAATGGCTGGATGTATTTCCAATGGTGGCTGAATTGCCGCAAAAACGCCACCAGGGGCACTCATTAAATAGGCAGGCGTTCATTTCCAACAATTCAATGTATTTCCAATGGTATCTGCATTGCCGCAAAAACGCCACCGGAGGGAACTCATTAAATCGGCGGCCGGTCATTTTGAATGGCTGGATGTATTTCAGATGGTAGCTACATTGCCGCAAAAAGGCCACCCGAGGGAGCTAATAAGTCGGCAGACGTTCATTTCCTACGGCTCAATGTATTTTCAATGGTAGCTGCATCGCCGCAAAAACGCCATCGGAGGGCACTCATTAAATAGGCGGCTGTTCGGTTTCAAACGGCTGGATGTATTTCCAATGGTAGCTGCATTGCTGCAAAAATGCCACCGGAGAGCACTCATTAAATCAGTGGGCGTTCATTTCCAACGGTTCAATGTATTTCCAATGGTAGCTGCATTGCCACAAAAACTTCACCGGGGGGCACTCATTCAATTGGCTGCCGTTCATTTCGAACGGCTGGAGGTATATCAGTTGTTAGCTGCATTGCCGCAAAATGCCACCGGAGGGCACTCTTAAATCGGCGGTTGTTCATTTCGAACGGCGGGATGTACTTCCAATGGTAGCTGCATTGCCGCAAAAACGCCACCTGAGGGCACTCATTAAATTGGCGGTTGTTCATTTCCAACGGCTGGATGTATTTCCAATGGTAGCTGCATTGCCGCAAAAACGCCACCTGAGGGTACTCATTAAATCGACGGTTGTTCATTTCCGACGGCTGGATGTATTTCCAATGGTAGCTGAATTGCCGCAAAAACGCAACCGGAGGGCACTCATTAAATTGGCGGCCGTTCATTTCGAAAGGCTGGATGTATTTCCAATGGTAGCTGCATTGCAGCAAAAACGCAACGGAGGGCATTTATTTAATTGGCTGTCATTGATTTCCAACGGCTCAATGTGTTTCCAATGATAGCTGCATTGCCGCAACAAGGCCACCGGGGGGCACTCATTAAATCGGCGGCCGTTCATTTCCAACGGCTCAATGTATTTCCAATGGTAGCTGCATTGCCGCAAAAACGCCACCGGAGGGCACTCATTAAATCGGCCGCCTTTCATTTCCAAAGGCTCGATATATTTTCAATGGTAGCTGCATTGCAACAAAAACACCACCGGAGGCACTATTAAATCGGCAGTCGTTCATTTCAAACGGCTGGATGTATTTCCAATGGTAGCTGCATTGCCGCAAAAACGCCACCGGGGGCACTCATTAAATCGGCGGCAGTTCATTTTGAAAGGCTGGATGTGTTTCCAATGGTAGCTGCATTGCCTCAAAAACGCCACCGGAGGGTTCTCATTAAATCGGTGGGCATTCATTTCCAAAAGCTGAATGTATTTCCAATGTTAGCTGCATTGCCGCAAAAACGCCAACGAGGGCATCTATTAAATTGGCGGCCGTTCATTTCCAACGGCTCAATGTATTTCCAATGGTAGCTGCATTGCCGCAAAAATGCCACCGGAGGGCACTGATTAAATCGGCCGCCTTTCATTTCCAAAGGTTAGATATATTTCCAATGGTAGCAGCATTGCCCCAACAACGCCACCGGAGGGCACTCTTTAGGTCAGCGGCTATTCATTTCGAGCGGCTGGATGTATTTCCAATGGTAGCTGCATTGCCGCAAAAACACCACCGGAGATTAATCATTAAATCGGCAGCCGTTCCTTTCGAACGGCTGAATGTATTTCCAATAGTAGCTGCATTAGCGCAAAAACGCCACCAGAGAGCACTCATTAAATCGGTGGGCGTTCATTTCCAACGGCTCAATGTATTTCCAATGGTAGCTGCATTGCCACAAAAATGCCACCAGGGGGCTCTCATTCAATTGGCTGCCGTTCATTTTGAACGGCTGGAGGTATTTCAGTTGTTAGCTGCATTGCCGCTTAATGCCACCGGAGGGCACTCATTAAATCGGTGGTTGTTCATTTCGAACGGCGGGATTTACTTCCAATGGTAGCCGCATTGCCGCAAAAACGCCACCAGAGAGCACTCATTAAATCGGTGGGCGTTCATTTCCAACGGCTCAATGTATTTCCAATGGTAGCTGCATTGCCCCAAAAACGCCAACTAAGGGGACCCATTAAATCGGTAGACGTTCATTTCGAATGGCTGGATGTATTTCAGATGGTAGCTACATTGCCGCAAAAACGCTACATGAGGGAGCTCATAAGTCGGCAGACGTTCATTTCCTACGGCTCAATGTATTTTCAATGGCAGCTGCATTGCCGCAAAAACGCCATCGGAGGGCACTCATTAAATAGGCGGCTGTTCGGTTTCAAACGGCTGGATGTATTTCCAATGGTAGCTGCATTGCTGCAAAAATGCCACCGGAGAGCACTCATTAAATGAGTGGGCGTTCATTTCCAACGGTTCAATGTATTTCCAATGGTAGCTGCATTGCCACAAAAACTTCACTGGGGGCACTCATTCAATTGGCTGCCGTTCATTTCGAACGGCTGGAGTTATATCAGTTGGTAGCTGCATTGCCGCAAAATGCCACCGGAGGGCACTCATTAAATCGGCGGTTGTTCATTTCGAACGGCGGGATGTACTTCCAATGGTAGCTGCATTGCCGCAAAAACGCCACCTGAGGGCACTCATTAAATTGGCGGTTGTTCATTTCCAACGGCTGGATGTATTTCCAATGGTAGCTGCATTGCCGCAAAAACGCCACCGGAGGGCACTCATTAAATCGGCGGTTGTTCATTTCCAACGACTCAATGTATTTCCAATGGTAGCTGCATTGCCACAAAAACGCCACCGGGGGGCACTCATTCAATTGGCTGCCGTTCATTTCGAACGGCTGGATGTATTTCAGTTGGTAGCTGCATTGCCGCAAAATGCCACCGGAGGGCACTCATTAAATTGGAGGTTGTTCATTTCCAATGGCTCGATGTATTTCCAATGTTAGCTGCATTGCCGCAAAAACGCCACCAGAGAGCACTCATTAAATCGGTGGGCGTTCATTTCCAACGGCTCAATGTATTTCCAATGGTAGCTGCATTGCCCCAAAAACGCCAACTGAGGGAACTCATTAAATCGGTAGACGTTCATTTCGAATGGCTGGATGTATTTCAGATGGTAGCTACATTGCCGCAAAAACGCCACCTGAGGGAGCTCATAAGTAGGCAGACGTTCATTTCCTACGGCTCAATGTATTTTCAATGGCAGCTGCATTGCCGCAAAAACGCCATCGGAGGGCACTCATTAAATAGGCGGCTGTTCGGTTTCAAACGGCTGGATATATTTCCAATGGTAGCTTCATTGCTGCAAAAATGCCACCGGAGAGCACTCATTAAATCAGTGGGCGTTCATTTCCAACGGTTCAATGTATTTCCAATGGTAGCTGCATTGCCACAAAAACTTCACCGGGGGGCACTCATTCAATTGGCTGCCGTTCATTTCGAACGGCTAGAGGTATATCAGTTGGTAGCTGCATTGCCGCAAAATACCACCGGAGGGCACTCATTAAATCGGCGGTTGTTCATTTCGAACGGCGGGATGTACTTCCAATGGTAGCTGCATTGCCGCAAAAACGCCACCTGAGGGCACTCATTAAATTGGCGGTTGTTCATTTCCAACGGCTGGATGTATTTCCAATTGTAGCTGCATTGCCGCAAAAACGCCACCTGAGGGTACTCATTAAATCGACGGTTGTTCATTTCCGACGGCTGGATGTATTTCCAATGGTAGCTGAATTGCCGCAAAAACGCAACTGGAGGGCACTCATTAAATTGGCGGCCGTTCATTTCCAACGGCTCAATGTATTTCCAATGGTAGCTGCATTGCCGCAAAAATGCCACCGGAGGGCACTGATTAAATCGGCCGCCTTTCATTTCCAAAGGTTAGATATATTTCCAATGGTAGCAGCATTGCCCCAACAACGCCACCGGAGGGCACTCTTTAGGTCAGCGGCTATTCATTTCGAGCGGCTGGATGTATTTCCAATGGTAGCTGCATTGCCGCAAAAACACCACCGGAGATTAATCATTAAATCGGCAGCCGTTCATTTCGAACGGCTGAATGTATTTCCAATGGTAGCTGCATTAGCGCAAAAACGCCACCAGAGAGCACTCATTAAATCGGTGGGCGTTCATTTCCAACGGCTCAATGTATTTCCAATGGTAGCTGCATTGCCACAAAAATGCCACCAGGGGGCTCTCATTCATATGGCTGCCGTTCATTTCGAACGGCTGGAGGTATTTCAGTTGGTAGCTGCATTGCCGCTTAATGCCACCGGAGGGCACTCATTAAATCGGCGGTTGTTCATTTCGAACGGCGGGATGTACTTCCAATGGTAGCTGCATTGCCGCAAAAACGCCACCGGAGGGCACTCATTAAATCGGCAGGCGTTCATTTCAAGCGGCGGGATGTACTTCCAATGGTAGCTGCATTGCCGCAAAAACTTCACCGGAGGGCACTCATTAAATCGGTGGCCGTTAATTTCCAACGGCTCAATGTATTTCCAATGGTAGCTGCATTGCCGCAAAAACGCAAACTGAGGGCACTCATTAAATTGGCGGCCGTTCATTTCGAATGGCTGGATGTATTTCCAATGGTAACTGCATTGCCGCAAAAACGCCACCGAGGGCACTCATTAAATAGGCATGCGTTCATTTCCAACAATTCAATGTATTTCCAATGGTATCTGCATTGCCGCAAAATGCCACCAGAGAGCACTCATTAAATCGGTGGGCGTTCATTTCCAACGGCTCAATGTATTTCCAATGGTAGCTGCATTGCCCCAAAAACGCCAACTGAGGGAACTCATTAAATCGGTAGACGTTCATTTCGAATGGCTGGATGTATTTCAGATGGTAGCTACATTGCCGCAAAAACGCCACCTGAGGGAGCTATTAAGTCGGCAGACGTTCATTTCCTACGGCTCAATGTATTTTCAATGGCAGCTGCATTGCCGCAAAAACGCCATCGGAGGGCACTCATTAAATAGGCGGCTGTTCGGTTTCAAACGGCTGGATGTATTTCCAATGGTAGCTGCATCGCTGCAAAAATGCCACCGGAGAGCACTCATTAAATCAGTGGGCGTTCATTTCCAACGGTTCAATGTATTTCCAATGGTAGCTGCATTGCCACAAAAACTTCACCGGGGGGCACTCATTCAATTGGCTGCCGTTCATTTCGAACGGCTGGAGGTATATCAGTTGGTAGCTGCATTGCCGCAAAATGCCACCGGAGGGCACTCATTAAATCGGCGGTTGTTCATTTCGAACGGCGGGATGTACTTCCAATGGTAGCTGCATTGCCGCAAAAACGCCACCTGAGGGCACTCATTAAATCGACGGTTGTTCATTTCCGACGGCTGGATGTATTTCCAATGGTAGCTGAATTGCCGCAAAAACGCAACCGGAGGGCACTCATTAAATTGGCGGCCGTTAATTTCGAATGGCTGGATGTATTTCCAATTGTAGCTGCATTGCCGCAAAAACGCAACGGAGGGCATTTATTTAATTGGCTGTCATTGATTTCCAACGTCTCAATGTGTTTCCAATGATAGCTGCATTGCCGCAACAAGGCCACCGGGGGGCACACATTAAATCGGCGGCCGTTCATTTCCAACGGCTCAATGTATTTCCAATGGTAGCTGCATTGCCGCAAAAACGCCACCGGAGGACACTCATTAAATCGGCCGCCTTTCATTTCCAAAGGCTCGATATATTTCCAATGGTAGCTGCATTGCAACAAAAACACCACCGGAGGCACTATTAAATCGGCAGCCGTTCATTTCAAACGGCTGGATGTATTTCCAATGGTAGCTGCATTGCCGCAAAAACGCCACCGGGGGCACTCATTAAATCGGCGGCAGTTCATTTTGAATGGCTGGATGTGTTTCCAATGGTAGCTGCATTGCCGCAAAAACGCCACCGGAGGGTTCTCATTAAATCGGTGGGCATTCATTTCCAAAAGCTGAATGTATTTCCAATGTTAGCTGCATTGCCGCAAAAACGCCACCGAGGGCATCTATTAAATTGGCGGCCGTTCATTTCCAACGGCTCAATGTATTTCCAATGTTAGCTGCATTGCCGCAAAAACGCCACCGAGGGCATCTATTAAATTGGCGGCCGTTCATTTCCAACGGCTCAATGTATTTCCAATGGATAGATAGATAGATAGATAGATAGATAGATACTTTATTCATCCCCGAAGGGAAAGTAGCAGCATTGCCCCAACAACGCCACCGGAGGGCACTCTTTAGGTCAGCGGCTATATTCATTTCGAGCGGCTGGATGTATTTCCAATGGTAGCTGCATTGCCGCAAAAAAACCACCGGAGATTAATCATTAAATCAGCAGCCGTTCATTTCGAACGGCTGAATGTATTTCCAATGGTAGCTGCATTAGCGCAAAAACGCCACCAGCGAGCACTCATTAAATCGGTGGGCGTTCATTTCCAACGGCTCAATGTATTTCCAATGGTAGCTGCTTTGCCACAAAAATGCCACCAGGGGCCTCTCATTCAATTGGCTGCCGTTCATTTCGAACGGCTGGAGGTATTTCAGTTGGTAGCTGCATTGCCGCTTAATGCCACCGGAGGGCACTCATTAAATCGGCGGTTGTTCATTTCGAACGGCGGGATGTACTTCCAATGGTAGCTGCATTGCCGCAAAAACGCAACCGGAGGGCACTCATTAAATTGGCGGCCGTTCATTTCGAATGGCTGGATGTATTTCCAATGGTAGCTGCATTGCCGCAAAAACGCAACGGAGGGCATTTATTTAATTGGCTGTCATTGATTTCCAACGTCTCAATGTGTTTCCAATGATAGCTGCATTGCCGCAACAAGGCCACCGGGGGGCACACATTAAATCGGCGGCCGTTCATTTCCAACGGCTCAATGTATTTCCAATGGTAGCTGCATTGCCGCAAAAACGCCACCGGAGGACACTCATTAAATCGGCCGCCTTTCATTTCCAAAGGCTCGATATATTTCCAATGGTAGCTGCATTGCAACAAAAACACCACCGGAGGCACTATTAAATCGGCAGCCGTTCATTTCAAACGGCTGGATGTATTTCCAATGGTAGCTGCATTGCCGCAAAAACGCCACCGGGGGCACTCATTAAATCGGCGGCAGTTCATTTTGAATGGCTGGATGTGTTTCCAATGGTAGCTGCATTGCCGCAAAAACGCCACCGGAGGGTTCTCATTAAATCGGTGGGCATTCATTTCCAAAAGCTGAATGTATTTCCAATGTTAGCTGCATTGCCGCAAAAACGCCACCGAGGGCATCTATTAAATTGGCGGCCGTTCATTTCCAACGGCTCAATGTATTTCCAATGTTAGCTGCATTGCCGCAAAAACGCCACCGAGGGCATCTATTAAATTGGCGGCCGTTCATTTCCAACGGCTCAATGTATTTCCAATGGATAGATAGATAGATAGATAGATAGATAGATAGATAGATAGATAGATAGATAGATAGATACTTTATTCATCCCCGAAGGGAAAGTAGCAGCATTGCCCCAACAACGCCACCGGAGGGCACTCTTTAGGTCAGCGGCTATATTCATTTCGAGCGGCTGGATGTATTTCCAATGGTAGCTGCATTGCCGCAAAAAAACCACCGGAGATTAATCATTAAATCAGCAGCCGTTCATTTCGAACGGCTGAATGTATTTCCAATGGTAGCTGCATTAGCGCAAAAACGCCACCAGCGAGCACTCATTAAATCGGTGGGCGTTCATTTCCAACGGCTCAATGTATTTCCAATGGTAGCTGCTTTGCCACAAAAATGCCACCAGGGGCCTCTCATTCAATTGGCTGCCGTTCATTTCGAACGGCTGGAGGTATTTCAGTTGGTAGCTGCATTGCCGCTTAATGCCACCGGAGGGCACTCATTAAATCGGCGGTTGTTCATTTCGAACGGCGTGATGTACTTCCAGTGCTAGCTGCATTGCCGCAAAAACGCCACCGGAGGGCACTCATTAAATCGGCGGGCGTTCATTTTAAGCGGCGGGATGTACTTCCAATGGTAGCTGCATTGCCGCAAAAACGCAAATTGAGGGCACTCATTAAATCGATCGCCATTCTTTTCCAACGGCTCAATGTGTTTCCAATGGTAGCAGCATTGCCCCAACAACGCCACCGGAGGGCACTCTTTAGGTCAGCGGCTATATTCATTTCGAGCGGCTGGATGTATTTCCAATGGTAGCTGCATTGCCGCAAAAAAACCACCGGAGATTAATCATTAAATCGGCAGCCGTTCATTTCGAACGGCTGAATGTATTTCCAATGGTAGCTGCATTGCCGCAAAAACGCAAATTGAGGGCACTCATTAAATCGATCGCCATTCTTTTCGAACGGCTCAATGTGTTTCCAATGGTAGCTGCATTGCCGCAACAACGCCACCGGGGGGCACTCATTAAATCGGCGGCCGTTTATTTTGAATGGCTGGATGTATTTCCAATGGTGGCTGAATTGCCGGAAACACGCCACTGAGGGCACTCATTAAATAGGTAGGCGTTCATTTCCAACAATTCAATGTATTTCCAATGGTATCTGCATTGCCGCAAAAACGCCACAGGAGGGAACTCATTAAATCGGCGGCCGGTCATTTCCAACGACTCAATGTATTTCCAATGGTAGCTGCATTGCCACAAAAACGCCACCGGGGGGCACTCATTCAATTGGCTGCCGTTCATTTCGAACGGCTGGATGTATTTCAGTTGGTAGCTGCATTGCCGCAAAATGCCACCGGAGGGCACTCATTAAATTGGAGGTTGTTCATTTCCAATGGCTGGATGTATTTCCAATGGTAGCTGCATTGCCGCAAAAACGCCACCAGAGAGCAGTCATTAAATCGGTGGGCGTTCATTTCCAACGGCTCATCGTATTTCCAATGGTAACTGCATTGCCACAAAAATGCCACCAGGGGGCACTCATTCAATTGGCTGCCGTTCATTCCGAACGGCTGGAGGTATTTCAGTTGGTAGCTGCATTGCCGCATAATGCCACCGGAGGGCACTCATTAAATCGGCGGTTGTTCATTTCGAACGGCGGGATGTACTTCCAATGGTAGCTGCATTGCCGCAAAAACGCCACCAGAGGGCACTCATTAAATCGGCAGGCGTTCATTTCAAGCGGCGGGATGTACTTCCAATGGTAGCTGCATTGCCGCAAAAACGCCACCGGAGGGCACTCATTAAATCGGTGGCCGTTCATTTCCAACGGCTCAATGTATTTCCAATGGTAGCTGCATTGCCCCAAAAACGCCAACTGAGGGAACTCATTAAATCGGTAGACGTTCATTTCGAATGGCTGGATGTATTTCAGATGGTAGCTACATTGCCGCAAAAACGCCACCTGAGGGAGCTCATAAGTCGGCAGACGTTCATTTCCTACGGCTCAATGTATTTTCAATGGCAGCTGCATTGCCGCAAAAACGCCATCGGAGGGCACTCATTAAATAGGCGGCTGTTCGGTTTCAAACGGCTGGATGTATTTCCAATGGTAGCTGCATTGCTGCAAAAATGCCACCGGAGAGCACTCATTAAATCAGTGGGCGTTCATTTCCAACGGTTCAATGTATTTCCAATGGTAGCTGCATTGCCACAAAAACTTCACCGGGGGGCACTCATTCAATTGGCTGCCGTTCATTTCGAACGGCTGGAGGTATATCAGTTGGTAGCTGCATTGCCGCAAAATGCCACCGGAGGGCACTCATTAAATCGGCGGTTGTTAATTTCGAACGGCGGGATGTACTTCCAATGGTAGCTGCATTGCCGCAAAAACGCCACCTGAGGGCACTCATTAAATTGGCGGTTGTTCATTTCCAACGGCTGGATGTATTTCCAATGGTAGCTGCATTGCCGCAAAAACGCCACCTGAGGGTACTCATTAAATCGACGGTTGTTGATTTCCGACGGCTGGATGTATTTCCAATGGTAGCTGAATTGCCGCAAAAACGCAACCGGAGGGCACTCATTAAATTGGCGGCCGTTCATTTCGAATGGCTGGATGTATTTCCAATGGTAGCTGCATTGCCGCAAAAACGCAACGGAGGGCATTTATTTAATTGGCTGTCATTGATTTCCAACGTCTCAATGTGTTTCCAATGATAGCTGCATTGCCGCAACAAGGCCACCGGGGGGCACTCATTAAATCGGCGGCCGTTCATTTCCAACGGCTCAATGTATTTCCAATGGTAGCTGCATTGCCGCAAAAACGCCACCGGAGGTCACTCATTAAATCGGCCGCCTTTCATTTCCAAAGGCTCGATATATTTCCAATGGTAGCTGCATTGCAACAAAAACACCACCGGAGGCACTATTAAATCGGCAGCCGTTCATTTCAAACGGCTGGATGTATTTCCAATGGTAGCTGCATTGCCGCAAAAACTTCACCGGGGGCACTCATTAAATCGGCGGCAGTTCATTTTGAATGGCTGGATGTGTTTCCAATGGTAGCTGCATTGCCGCAAAAACGCCACCGGAGGGTTCTCATTAAATCGGTGGGCATTCATTTCCAAAAGCTGAATGTATTTCCAATGTTAGCTGCATTGCCGCAAAAACGCCACCGAGGGCATCTATTAAATTGGCGGCCGTTCATTTCCAACGGCTCAATGTATTTCCAATGTTTGCTGCATTGCCGCAAAAACGCCACCGAGGGCATCTATTAAATTGGCGGCCGTTCATTTCCAACGGCTCAATGTATTTCCAATGGTAGCAGCATTGCCCCAACAACGCCACCGGAGGGCACTCTTTAGGTCAGCGGCTATATTCATTTCAAGCGGCTGGATGTATTTCCAATGGTAGCTGCATTGCCGCAAAAAAACCACCGGAGATTAATCATTAAATCAGCAGCCGTTCATTTCGAACGGCTGAATGTATTTCCAATGGTAGCTGCATTAGCGCAAAAACGCCACCAGAGAGCACTCATTAAATCGGTGGGCGTTCATTTCCAACGGCTCAATGTATTTCCAATGGTAGCTGCTTTGCCACAAAAATGCCACCAGGGGGCTCTCATTCAATTGGCTGCCGTTCATTTCGAACGGTTCGAGGTATTTCAGTTGGTAGCTGCATTGCCGCTTAATGCCACCGGAGGGCACTCATTAAATCGGCGGGTGTTCATTTCGAACGGCGTGATGTACTTCCAGTGCTAGCTGCATTGCCGCAAAAACGCCACCGGAGGGCACTCATTAAATCGGCGGGCGTTCATTTCAAGCGGCGGGATGTACTTCCAATGGTAGCTGCATTGCCGCAAAAACTTCACCGGAGGGCACTCATTAAATCGGTGGCCGGTAATTTCCAACGGCTCAATGTATTTCCAATGGTAGCTGCATTGCTGCAAAAAACGCAAACTGAGGGCACTCATTAAATTGGCGGCCGTTCATTTCGAATGGCTGGATGTATTTCCAATGGTAGCTGCATTGCCGCAAAGACGCCACCGGGGGACACTCATTAAATCGGCGGCCGTTTATTTTGAATGGCTGAATGTATTTCCAATGGTGGCTGAATTGCCGCAAAAACGCCACTGAGGGCACTCATTAAATAGGCAGGCGTTCATTTCCAACAATTCAATGTATTTCCAATGGTATCTGCATTGCCGCAAAAACGCCACCGGAGGGAACTCATTAAATCGGCGGCCGGTCATTTCCAACGACTCAATGTATTTCCAATGGTAGCTGCATTGCCACAAAAACGCCACCGGGGGGCACTCATTCAATTGGCTGCCGTTCATTTCGAACGGCTGGATGTATTTCAGTTGGTAGCTGCATTGCCGCAAAATGCCACCGGAGGGCACTCATTAAATTGGAGGTTGTTCATTTCCAATGGCTGGATGTATTTCCAATGGTAGCTGCATTGCCGCAAAAACGCCACCAGAGAGCAGTCATTAAATCGGTGGGCGTTCATTTCCAACGGCTCAATGTATTTCCAATGGTAACTGCATTGCCACAAAAATGCCACCAGGGGGCACTCATTCAATTGGCTGCCGTTCATTCCGAACGGCTGGAGGTATTTCAGTTGGTAGCTGCATTGCCGCATAATGCCACCGGAGGGCACTCATTAAATCGGCGGTTGTTCATTTCGAACGGCTGGATGTACTTCCAATCGTAGCTGCATTGCCGCAAAAACGCCACCGGAGGGCACTCATTAAATCGGCGGGCGTTCATTTCAAGCGGCGGGATGTACTTCCAATGGTAGCTGCATTGCCGCAAAAACGCCACCGGAGGGCACTCATTAAATCGGTGGCCGTTGATTTCCGACGGCTCAATGTATTTCCAAGGGTAGCTGCATTGCCGCAAAAACGCAAACTGAGGGCACTCATTAAATTGGTGGCCGTTCATTTCGAATGGCTGGATGTATTTCCATGGTAGCTGCATTGCCGCAAAGACGCCACCTGAGGGCACTCATTAAATCGGTCGCCTTTCTTTTCGAACGGCTCAATGTGTTTCCAATGGTAGCTGCATTGCCACAAAAATGCCACCAGGGGGCTCTCATTCAATTGGCTGCCGTTCATTTAAACGGCTGGAGGTATTTCAGTTGGTAGCTGCATTGCCGCTTAATGCCACCGGAGGGCACTCATTAAATCGGCGGTTGTTCATTTCGAACGGCGGGATGTACTTCCAATGGTAGCTGCATTGCCGCAAAAACGCCACCGGAGGGCACTCATTAAATCGGCGGGCGTTCATTTCAACCGGCGGGATGTACTTCCAATGGTAGCTGCATTGCCGCAAAAACTTCACCGGAGGGCACTCATTAAATCGGTGGCCGGTAATTTCCAACGGCTCAATGTATTTCCAATGGTAGCTGCATTGCTGCAAAAACGCAAACTGAGGGCACTCATTAAATTGGCGGCCGTTCATTTCGAATGGCTGGATGTATTTCCAATGGTAGCTTCATTGCCGCAAAGACGCCACCGGGGGACACTCATTAAATCGGCGGCCGTTTATTTTGAATGGCTGGATGTATTTCCAATGGTGGCTGAATTGCCGCAAAAACGCCACTGAGGGCACTCATTAAATAGGCAGGCGTTCATTTCCAACAATTCAATGTATTTCCAATGGTATCTGCATTGCCGCAAAAACGCCACCGGAGGGAACTCATTAAATCGGCGGCCGGTCATTTCCAACGACTCAATGTATTTCCAATGGTAGCTGCATTGCCACAAAAACGCCACCGGGGGGCACTCATTCAATTGGCTGCCGTTCATTTCGAACGGCTGGATGTATTTCAGTTGGTAGCTGCATTGCCGCAAAATGCCACCGGAGGGCACTCATTAAACTGGAGGTTGTTCATTTCCAATGGCTGGATGTATTTCCAATGGTAGCTGCATTGCCGCAAAAACGCCACCAGAGAGCAGTCATTAAATCGGCGGGCGTTCATTTCGAACGGCGGGATGTACTTCCAATGGTAGCTGCATTGCCGCAAAAACGCCACCGGAGGGCACTCATTAAATCGGCGGGCGTTCATTTCAAGCGGCGGGATGTACTTCCAATGGTAGCTGCATTGCCGCAAAAACGCCACCGGAGGGCACTCATTAAATCGGTGGCCGTTGATTTCCAACGGCTCAATGTATTTCCAAGGGTAGCTGCATTGCCGCAAAAACGCAAACTGAGGGCACTCATTAAATTGGTGGCCGTTCATTTCGAATGGCTGGATGTATTTCCATGGTAGCTGCATTGCCGCAAAGACGCCACCTGAGGGCACTCATTAAATCGGTCGCCTTTCTTTTCGAACGGCTCAATGTGTTTCCAATGGTAGCTGCATTGCCACAAAAATGCCACCAGGGGGCTCTCATTCAATTGGCTGCCGTTCATTTAAACGGCTGGAGGTATTTCAGTTGGTAGCTGCATTGCCGCTTAATGCCACCGGAGGGCACTCATTAAATCGGCGGTTGTTCATTTCGAACGGCGGGATGTACTTCCAATGGTAGCTGCATTGCCGCCAAAACGCCACCGGAGGGAGCTCATTAAATCGGCGGGCGTTCATTTCAAGCGGCGGGATGTACTTCCAATGGTAGCTGCATTGCCGCAAAAACTTCACCGGAGGGCACTCATTAAATCGGTGGCCGGTAATTTCCAACGGCTCAATGTATTTCCAATGGTAGCTGCATTGCTGCAAAAACGCAAACTGAGGGCACTCATTAAATTGGCGGCCGTTCATTTCGAATGGCTGGATGTATTTCCAATGGTAGCTGCATTGCCGCAAAGACGCCACCTCAGGGCACTCATTAAATCGGTCGCCGTTCTTTTCGAACGGCTCAATGTGTTTCCAATGGTAGCTGCATTGCAGCAACAACGCCACCGGGGGGCACTCATTAAATCGGCGGCCGTTTATTTTGAATGGCTGGATGTATTTCCAATGGTGGCATAATTGCCGCAAAAACGCCACCGAGGGCACTCATTAAATAGGCAGGCGTTCATTTCAACAATTCAATGTATTTCCAATGGTATCTGCATTGCCGCAAAAACGCCACCGGAGGGAACTCATTAAATCGGCGGCCGGTCATTTCCAACGACTCAATGTATTTCCAATGGTAGCTGCATTGCCACAAAAACGCCACCGGGGGGCACTCATTCAATTGGCTGCCGTTCATTTCGAACGGCTGGATGTATTTCAGTTGGTAGCTGCATTGCCGCAAAATGCCACCGGAGGGCACTCATTAAATTGGAGGTTGTTCATTTCCAATGGCTGGATGCAATTCCAATAATAATAATAATAATAATAATAATAATTTCCTTGTATTGTCATTCTGTGTAACAATGTACACAGAACGAAATGTCGATTGCATCTGACCCGATGCAGCCGCAGCCAAGAGAGGGCGCCGCCGACCACTTTTTAAGTCTTAGGAATGACTCGGCCGGGGCGCGAACCCGAACCTCCCAGTCTCAAAGCGGGCGCCTTACCATCTAGGCTACTGAGCTGGTTGGTAGCTGCATTGCTGCAAAACGCCACCGGATTGCACTCATTAAATCGGCGGTTGTTCATTTCGAACGGCGGGATGTACTTCCAATGGTAGCTGCATTGCCGCAAAAACGCCACCGGAGGGCACTCATTAAATCGGCGGTTGTTTATTTCCAACGGCAGGATCTATTTCCAATGGTAGCTGCATTGCCGCAAAAACGCCACCGGAGGGCACTCATTAAATCGGCGGGCGATCATTTCGAGCGGCGGGATGTACTTCCAATGGTAGCTGCATTGCCGCAAAAACGCCACCGGAGGGCACTCATTAAATCGGTGGCCGTTAATTTCCAACAGCTCAATGTATTTCCAATGGTAGCTGCATTGCCGCAAAAACGCAAACCGAGGGCACTCATTAAATTGGCGGCCGTTCATTTCGAATGGCCTGATGTATTTCCAATGGTAGCTGCATTGCCGCAAAGACGCCACCCGAGGGCACTCATTAAATCGGTCGCCGTTCATTTAGAACGGCTCAATGTGTTTCCAATGGTAGCTGCATTGCCGCAAAGACGCCACCTGAGGGCACTCATTAAATCGGTCGCCGTTCATTTAGAACGGCTCAATGTATTTCCAATGGTGGCTGAATTGCCGCAAAAACGCCACCGAGGGCACTCATTAAATAGGCAGGCGTTCATTTCCAACAATTCAATGTATTTCCAATGGTATCTGCATTGCCGCAAAAACGCCACCGGAGGGAACTCATTTAATCGGCGGCCGTTTATTTCCAACGACTCAATGAATTTCCAATGGTAGCTGCATTGCCACAAAAACGCCACCGGGGGGCACTCATTCAATTGGCTGCCGTTCATTTCGAACGGCTGGATGTATTTCAGTTGGTAGCTGCATTGCCGCAAAATGCCACCGGAGGGCACTCATTAAATTTGAGGTTGTTCATTTCCAATGGCTGGATGCAATTCCAATGGTAGCGGCAATGCCGCAAAACGCCACCGGATTGCACTCATTAAATCGGCGGTTGTTCATTTCGAACGGCGGGATGTACTTCCAGTCGTAGCTGCATTGCCGCAAAAACACCACCTAAGGGCACTCATTAAATCAGCGGTTGTTCACTTCCAACGGCAGGATGTATTTCCAATGGTAGCTGCATTGCCGCAAAACGCCACCGGAGGGCACTCATTAAATCGGCGGGCGATCATTTTGAGCGGCGGGATGTACTTCCAATGGTAGCTGCATTGCCGCAAAAACGCCACCGGAGGGAACTCATTAAATCGGTGGCCGTTAATTTCCAACGGCTGAATGTATTTCCAATGGTAGCTGCATTGCCGCAAAAACGCCAACTGAGGGAACTCATTAAATCGGTGGCCCTTCATTTCGAATGGCTGGATGTTTTTCCAATGGTAGCTGCATTGCCGCTAAAACGCCACCTGAGGGAGCTCATAAGTCGGCGGCCGTTCATTTCCAACGGCTCAATGTATTTTTTAATGGTAGCTTCATTGCCGCAAAAACGCCACCGGAGGGCACTCATTAAATCGTCGGCCGTTAATTTCCAACAGCTGGATGTATTTCCAATGGTAGCTGTATTGCCGCAAAAACGCCATCGGAGGGCACTCATTAAATAGGCGGCTGTTCGGTTTCAAACGGCTGGATGTATTTCCAATGGTAGCTGCATTGCTGCAAAAATGCCACCGGAGGGCATTCATTAAATCGGTGGCCGTTAATTTCCAACGGCTCAATGTATTTCCAATGGCAGTTGCAGTGCCGAAAATCCCCAACTGAGTGCACTCATTAAATCGGCGGCTGTTCATTTCCAACGGCTCAATGTATTTTCAATGGTAACTGCATTGTCCCAACAATGCCACCGGAGGGCACTCTTTAAGTCAGATGCCATTCATTTCGAACGGCTGGATGTATTTTCAATGGTAGCTGCATTGCCGCAAAAACGCCACCGGAGGGCACTCATAAATCGGTGGCCGTTCATTTCCAACGGCTGAATGTATTTCCAATGTTAGCTGCATTGCCGCAAAAACGCCACCAAGGGCATTTCTAAATTGGCAGCCGTTCATTTCCAACGGCTCAATGTGTTTCCAACGGTAGCTGCATTGCCGCAAAAAACGCCACCGAGGGGCACTCATTAAATTGGCGGCCGTTCATTTTGAATGGCTGGATATATTTCCTATGGTGGCTGAATTGCTGCAAAAACGCCACCGAGGGCACTCATTGAATTGGCAGGCGTTCATTTCCAACAATTCAATGTATTCCCAATCGTAGCAGCATTGCCGCAAAAACGCCACCGGAGGGAACTCATTAAATTGGCGGCCGTTCATTTCCAACGGCTCAATGTATTTTCAATGGTAGCTGCATTTCCCCAACAACGCCACTGGAGGGCACTCTTTAAGTCAGCGGCCATTCATTTCGAACGGCTGGATGTATTTCCAATGGTAGCTGCATTGCCCCAACAACGCCACCGGAGGGCACTCTTTAAGTCAGCGGCCATTCATTTCGAACAGCTGGATGTATTTCCAATGGTAGATGCATTGCGGCAAAAACGCCACCGAAGGGCATTCATTAAATCGGCAGCCGTTCATTTCGATTGGCTGGATGTATTTTCAATGGTAGCTGCATTGCCGCAAAAACGCCACCGGAGGGTTCTCATTAAATCGGTGGGCCTTCATTTCCAACGGCTGAATGTATTTCCAATGTTAGCTGCATTCCCGCAAAAACGCCACCGAGGGCATTCATTAAATTGGCGGCCGTTCATTTCCAACGGCTCAATGTTTTTCCAATGGTAGCTGCATTGCCGCAAAAACGCCACCAGAGGGCACTCATTAAATCGGCCGCCTTTCATTTCCAAAGGTTCGATGTATTTCCAATGGTAGCTGCATTGCCGCTAAAACGCCACCGGGGGGCAGTCATTAAATCGGCGGCCCTTCATTTTGAATGGCTCGATGTATTTCCAATGCTGGCTGAATTGCCGCAAAAACGCCACCGGAGGGCACTCATTGAATTGGCAGGCGTTCATTTCCAACAATTCAATGTATTTCCGATGGGTAGCTGCATTGCCGCAAAAACGCCACCGTAGGGAACTCATTAAATCGGTGGCCGTTCATTTCCAACGGCTCAATGTATTTTCAATGGTAGCTGCATTGCCCCAACAACGCCACTGGAGGGCACTCTTTAAGTCAGCGGCCATTCATTTCGAACGGCTGGATGTATTTCCAATGGTAGCTGCATTGCCGCAAAAACGCCACCGGAGGGCATTCGTTAAATCGGCAGCCGTTCATTTCGAACGGCTGGATGTATTACCAATGCTAGCTTCATTGCCGCTGTAGGAGAAAATGTAGGTTCGATAATCTTTTAAGTCTTCTTTCGTGATTGAATTAAGTACATCGGAAACCAGCCATGAGGGGGAGCCTTTTATTTCGTCATCCCAAAAGAACTCAGAGAACTCCAGACATAACAATGCTTTTATAGCTTCAGTTTGAGTACAACCCATAAGCGGCCCTAGTCCTCAGTAATCAACAAGGAAGATGCTGTCGTACCCTTATTAGGACATGTTGTTCGCCTCAGTTTGCTCAGAGAGTCCTTGAAGAAGGGCCTTGCAGGTCTCATGCCCTTTTAGGGAAACTCAACTGTCTTGCCAAGGATCTTCTCGAATGATGTCAACATTCCCTCACTACTGTAAGCAATGTAAGCAAGTCTTTCTACATTTCTAAATGTATGCAACTCTATTCTACAAATGCAAGTCTATTTTCCACAACACCGCAAAAATGCCACCGGAGGGCACTCATTAAATCGGCGGCTGTTCATTTCCAACGGCTGGATGTATTTCCAATGGTAGCTGCATTGCCGCAAAAATGCCACCGGAGGGCACTCATTAAATCGGTGGCCGTTAATTTCCATTGGCTCAATGTCTTTCCAATGGTAGATGCATTGCCACAAAAACGCCAACTGAGGGGACACATTAAATCGGTTGCCGTTCATTTCCAACGGCTGGATGTATTTCCAATGGTAGTTGCATTGCCGCAAAAACGCCACCTGGGCGCTGTTCATTTCGAACGGCTTGATGTATTTCCAATGGTAGCTGCATTGCTGCAAAAACGCCACCGGAGGGTACTCATTAAATCGGCGGCTGTTCATTTCCAATGGGCGGATGTATTTCCAATGGTAGCTGCCTTGCTGCAAAAACGCCATCGAGGGCATTCATTAAATAGGCGGCCGTTCATTTCCAACTTCTCATTGTATTTCCAATGGTAGCTGCATTGCTGCAAACACGCAACCGGAGACACTCATTAAATCGGCTGCCGTTCATTTCCAACGGCTCGATGTAGTTCCAATGGGTGCTGCATTGCCCCAAAAACGCCACTGGAGGGAACTCGTTAAATTGGCGACCGTTCATTTCCAATGACTCATTGTATTTCCAATGGTAGCTGCATTGCTGCAAAAACGCAACCGGAGACACTCATTAAATCGGCTGCTGTTCATTTCCAACAGCTTGATGTATTTGTTAGCCCATTTGTAGCAATGACAATAAAGGTATGTTCTATTCTATTCTATTCTATTTCCAATGGTAGTTGCATTGCCGCAAAAAGCGACCGGAGGGATCTCATTAAATCGGCGGCCGTTCATTTCCAACGGCTCGATGTATTTCCAATGCTAAGTGCATTGCTGCAAGAATGCCACCGGAGGGCACTCATTAAATCGGCGGCTGTTCATTTCGAACAGCTGGATGTATTGTAGCTGCATTGCCGCAAAAACGCCACCGGAGGGCACTCATTAAATCAGCGGCCGTTCATTTCGAATGGCTGGATGTATTTCCAACGGTAGCTGCATTGCCGCAAAAATGCCACTGGAGGGCACACCTTTTAATCGGCGGCCGTTCATTTCCAACGGCTGGATGTAGTTCCAATGGTAGTTGCATTGCCGCAAATACGCCACCTGGGCGCTCATTAAATCTGCGGCTGTTCATTTCGAACGGCTTGATGTATTTCCAATGGTAGCTGCATTGCTGCAAAAACGCCACCGGAGGGTACTCATTAAATCGGCGGCTGTTCATTTCCAATGGGCGGATGTATTTCCAATGGTAGCTGCCTTGCTGCAAAAACGCCATCGAGGGCATTCATTAAATAGGCGGCCGTTCATTTCCAACTGCTCATTGTATTTCCAATGGTAGCTGCATTGCTGCAAAAACGCAACCGGAGACACTCATTAAATCGGCTGCCGTTCATTTCCAACGGCTCGATGTAGTTCCAATGGGTGCTGCATTGCCCCAAAAACGCTACTGGAGGGAACTCATTAAATTGGTGACCGTTCATTTCCAATGATTCATTGTATTTCCAATGGTAGCTGCATTGCTGCAAAAACGCAAGCGGAGACATTCATTAAATCGGCTGCCGTTCATTTCCAACAGCTTGATGTATTTCCAATGGTTGTTGCATTGCCGCAAAAAGCGACCGGAGGGATCTCATTAAATCGGCGGCTATTCATTTCCAACGGCTCGATGTATTTCCAATGCTAAGTGCATTGCTGCAAGAATGCCACCGGAGGGCACTCATTAAATCGGCGGCTGTTCATTTCGAACAGCTTGACGTATTTCCAATGGTGGCTTCATTGCCCCAAAAACGCCACCGGAGGGATTTCATTAAATCGGCGGACGTTCATTTCCAACAGCTCATTGTATTTCCATTGGTAGCTGCATTTCCTCAAAAACGCCACCGAGGGCACACATTTATTCGGCGGCCGTTCATTTCCAACGGCACGAAGTATTTCCAATGGTAGTTGCATTGCCCCAAAGACGCCACCGGAGGGCATTCATTAAATCGGTGGCTGTTCATATCCAACGGCTCATTGTATTTCCAATGGTAGCTGCATTGCCGCAAAAACGCCACCGGAGACAGTCATTAAATCGGCTTCCGTTCATTTTCAACGGCTGGATGTATTTCCAATGGTAGCTGCATTGCCGCAAAAATGCCACCGGAGGGAACTCATTAAATCGGCAGCTGTTCATTTCGAACAGCTTGACGTATTTCCAATGGTGACTTAATTGCCGCAAAAACGCCACCGGTGGGCACTCATTAAATCGGCGGCCGTTCATTTCCAACGGCTCGATGTATTTCCAATGGTAAGTGCATTGCCGCATGAACGCCACCGGAGGGCACTCATTAAATCGGGGGCTGTTCATTTCGAACAGCTCGATGTATTTCCAATGGTAGCTAAATTGCCGCAAGAACGCCACCGGAGGGCACTCATTAAATCGGCGGCTGTTCATTTCGAACAGCTTGACATATTTCCAATGGTGGCTTCATTGCCCCCAAAACGCCACCGGAGAGCACTCATTAAATCGGCGGCGGTTCATTTCCAACGGCACGAAGTATTTCCAATGGTAGTTGCATTCTCCCAAAAACGCCACCGGAGGGCACTCATTAAATCGGTGGCTGTTCATATCCAACGGCTCATTGTATTTCCAATGGTAGCTGCATTGCCGCAAAAACGCCACTGGAGACAGTCATTAAATCGGCTTCCGTTCATTTTCAACGGCTGGATGTATTTCCAATGGTAGCTGCATTGCCGAAAAAACGCCACCGGAGGGCACTCATTAAGTAGGCGGCAGTTGTTGTGCCCAAATCCGACTCCTGTGCAAATTCCTCCCCCCCTTCGCGTGAACGCGCATTCTGCTGCGCTTCCAACAAAAGCGATCGTATTCTATATAAAACGCTTATTAAAACAATAAAGCGAGCTAATTATAACAATTGGGAGATCCTTGTCAATATAACGCGTTTATTTAAACAATAAAGCGCTATTGTATTCTACAAATTGCGTCCGTCAACGCGGATGCAAAAGTTACAATTGTAAATGTACACTTCCGACAAAAGCGATCGTATTCTATATAATACGCTATTTTAAAAAATAAAGTGAGCTAATCATAACAATTGGGAGATCCTAGTCTATATAACGTGTTTATTCAAACAATAAAGTGCGATCGTATTCTACAAAATGCGTTTGTTAACGCAGATGAAAAATTCACCAACGTCAATGTACGCCAGACCTGGGCACTCCGGTCCTGGAGGGCCATATGTTCTGCATGATTTTTGAGGTTTCTCTGATCCAATACAGGGGATTCCAATCACCAGTATCGTTAACGAGCACTTGCTAGCTTGCTAACGAGGTTATAATTTGTATCACCTGAGTTAAAGAAGAGCAAACTTCAAAATCTGGCAGGACGTATGCCCCTCCAGGACCGGAGTGCCCAGGTCTGATATACGCTCACATTTAGGCCAATCCCCTAAAATAGTTTAAAAAAACTGTAGGAGCTAAGAATCACACTATCACAGCAAAGACACTCCGCAATCATTTTGTCTCGGGCTTAAAATGCCACAAAGATTTCCCTTTCCATTTCTGAGTTCCGTCCAAAATGTTCCCTTTTTTTTTTGTCCAAGCAATTTGTACTGAAAAAATATTTGACCAAAAAGACCAACATTTAGCACTTTTGAGGTAAAATATTTTATTTAAGTTTATAAGTGCTCCATATGTGTATGTAGATAGATGGATAGACTGGCTGGCTGGCTGGCTGGCTGCTAGACAGACAGATAGAAAGACAGACAGATAGAAAGACAGATGGACAGACGGACAGACGGACGGACGGATGGACAGGCACATAGATTGACAGACATATACAAAGATTGACGGACAGACAGACACAAAATAGCCCTTCTAGAGGGACGTGTCCCTGAGCTAGAGCAGTTTAAAAGGAAAATGTTAGGTGCCGCGGACACCACTGCTAGCGTGGGTTGTAGCGAACCTGCTAGTCCGGTTAGCATTAGCCCTAAACGGCATGCTAATCGAGGTTAGCCAATCCAGTCACATAATAAGTTCAGCCCCCTAGCTAGTCCCACTCCACCCCGGTCTACTGGAGCCCGCACCCTAGTTATAGGTGACTCCATCACCCGTAACATAAAGATTAGCACCCCAGCCACAATTATGTGTATATCTGGGGCCAGAGCACCCGACATTGAGGCTAATTTGAGGGAGCTGACATGCAAATCTAGACACCAGGACAGGGCTAGCTACACCGATATAGTCATTCACGTCGGCTCTAATGATACTAAAATGAGGCAATCTGAGATTACAAAGGAAAATATTGCTAGGACCTGTAATCTCGCCAGAAAGATGACTCTGCATCTGTAATTGTCTCTGGCCCCTTGCCTGCGAGAGGCAATGATGAGAGGTTTAGCAGACTAGTCTCACTAAACCGGTGGCTGGCAAGTTTCTGTAGTCAGCAGGGATTTAGGTATGTGGATAACTGGCCTGCTTTCTGGGGCCGACCTGACCTGCTTAGGAGAAACGGCCTTCACCCTAACTGGGAAGGTGCTCTCACTCTTTCTAAAAATATATTACTGTTTAAGCCTTCCATGACAGGGTACACTAGTGCAGGCCAGGTCACAGGTGATGAACCTGAGTGAACCTGTGATCACGGGTGTGGAGTCTGTATTGCTAGGGCTAACTAGCGCTATGCTAGATTCACATAGTTTTTGTAGTTTAGAGCGTTCCATTGCCTGCACCACACACCCTGAACTGTACTGTGTTCAATAGCATCTTCTTCTGTGCTTCTTACCTCTGATTTTCCCTTGTTAGGTGAGGAGGGAGAAGAAATAACATTATTTTCTACCACTAGTCATCCTGCTACTCCACCTGTCAACAATATTCCTGTGGTATGGAATTCGGGCCGCATCTGCCGCCATGCAAAGCACAAGACGCAGGACTGGCAGTATAATCCTGTGGAGGTTACCACCAAGGTAACCATAAGGTTCAAAACTCGGGAAAGTGCTCAGCTCAGTCCACAGTGCTGAAGCTTGGCCTTCTGAATATTAGATCACTAGCCTCCAAAGCTTTACTTGTCAACGACCTTATTAATGAAAACAATCATAAACTTGTTGGCCCTTGTGAGACCTGGTTAAAACCAAATGAGTTTGTAGTGTTAAATGAGGCTTCTCCCTCTAACTTTGTCGGAAAGTAAGTTGAAATTTACTCCTGGTACCCCTACTGTTATTAAAACGTTTTAAGCACTTGTTATGAGGTCTTTTATGTCAACACCAATTTATGTAGTTGTTGTGTATCGCCCACCCTGACCATACTTAAATTTTTTGGATGAATTTTCGGAACTGTTAGTAACTTATGCGGACAATGTTGTAATTATTGGTGATTTTAATGTTCACATAAAATCAAATTCACTTGCAAATTCTTTTAAGTCACTGATTGATACATTTGGTTTCAATCAAATAGTTGATGTGCCCACTCATAAAGATGGGAACACTCTAGATCTTGTTCTGACCCGGGGCGTAGTAGCCTCAAATGTTACAGTGTTACCTTATCCTAATGCCATCTCTGATCACGATCTTGTTAAGTGAGAGGTGCTGTTCAATGTTTACAGTAATAAGGAAAATTTAGGTTTTAGCAGTCGCAATATCCGCCCTGCAGTGGGATTAACTTTAAAAGAACTATTACCTACGGTAACTGCAGCCTTCCCTTCGTACACTGGGTCTGTTGACTCACTCACAAACAACTTTAATACTGCTTTGGTTAATGTTCTTGTTTCTGTGGCGCCCCTAAGGCATACATTTCGACCTAAGAAGCATACACCTTGGTTTACTGAAGAAACCAGTTCACTCAAACAAGGTTGCAGGAAACTTAAACGAAATTGACGCACTACAAAGCTGGAGGTCTTCCGACTGGCCTGGTGTGACAGCTTGCTGAAATATAAAGTAGCTCTTGCCTCAGCTAAAGCATCGTTTTTCTCTAAGATTATCGTTATACATAAGAGTAATCTGAAATTTTTGTTTGTCACAATTGCGAAACCTTCCAGACAACAACTTAACCCAAATAGCTCTACTTATTCTGCTGATGACTTTATGGAATGTTTTAATAGAAATATTCAACTCATTAGGAATGAAATTTTAAATGTACGCTCTACAACCTCGTCCTACCTCAAAAATGTGGAGGTGTTAAGAAAGGAATGTGTCGGCGGTTGTTTAGAAACATTCTCCAGTTTCAATGATTTGTCCTTTGATAGTCTAACACAGATGGTTAGTAGGGCCAAACAAACTACTTGCCTGCTTGATCCGTTTCCAGTTTCATTGGTGAAGGATCTGTTTGGGATCTTAGGACCATCAGTTTAAAATATTATTAATATATCGCTATCCTTGGGTATTATTCCTTTAGCTTTCAAGTCTGCCGTCATTAAACCCTTGCTTAAGCAACCTAACCTTGATCCAGAAAGCCTAGGTAATTATAGGCCAGTGTCAAATCTGCCATTTTTACTTGAAAAGGTCGTTGCACAGCAGCTAAATGACTTCGTGTCAGAAAATACCCTCTTTTGAACTGGCCAGTCAGCATTTAGGGCAAATCACTCTTCTGAGACAGCCCTGGCTAAAGTAACCAATGATCTCCTTTTAGCAATATATTCCGGTGCCTCATCAATGTTACTGCTACTGGATCTCAGTGCTGCTTTTGATACTGTCGACCACAACATATTGCTTGTTCGTCTGGAATGCATTGGTATCTCAGGAACTGTACTCTGGTGTTTTAGGTCCGACCTGTCAGACAGGATGCAACGTGTTAACTAAGGCAATCTGACCTCTAAACACTCTGATGTCCCCTGTGGAACACCACTTGGTGACATTATCTGCAAGTATAATCTTAGTTTCCATTTCTATGCAGATGGCACTCAACTGTATGTGCCACTGGAGACAACTGGACAGTTAAATTTTCAAAATCTGGAGGCTTGCCTTACTGAGATTCAAAGATGGATGTCACTTATTTTTTTGCGCCTTAACCGAGAAAAAAACTGAAATGTCGATTATTGGTCCAGCTCACTGTTGTGAGTTTTTTTTTCAAACACTGCCCTGAACCTAGACAAATGTAATATCACCCATAGTGACTCGGGTCAAAAATCTAGGTGTTATATTTGATCCTAATCCGTCGTTTCAGTCACACGTGAAAAATATTACTAGAATAGTTTTCTACCACCTCCGTAATATTGCGAAGATTCGTTTGATGCTGTCCAAATCAGATGCAGAGGTTTTAATTCATGCGTTTATTACTTCTCGGCTTGATGACTGTAATGCAGGGGTCGGGAACCTTTTTGACTCAAAGAGCCATAAAAGCAAAAAATATTAATTTTATTTTGGGAAAGAGCCACGCCATATATTATGAGACAAATGTACTAAATTGCTAAACCCGCACCCCAGACAAAAGCTTAGTCTTCAGCACATTTATTTTTGATGATTTGATAAAAATTATGAAAAGAGAATAATGCCAGAGCCCCTGTCCCAAAATCAACAAACATACCACTTGTCTCTTTCTTGCAATTACTCAAGATCGGTTAAACTCCTTTTGACCCTTTTTTTCATATATATTGGTTTCAAAACCAGATGCAAGCAGTTATTGTGTAAAAACGTCACAACATTCTGCAAATAGGGAGCCTGATGAGCTCACTTTTGGCGCAGACAGCGTAGGGCGAGAGATGGGAGGGAGTGCTTGCACTTTTTGCATAGCTCCACCCATCCCTCCCACTCACCCAATCAAATGACTAAGTTCTCTTCCGGTGTTTTAGCGTATTTACAGTTCTGTGGATTCATCATAAGGTATCTGAACACTGAACACAGATTATATAGTGAACTTTTATATAAAGGATTCTTTAGCGTTGTAAAACCAAAACGAGTTTTTTTTCCCCCTTTTTTTGTGTGTTACTTGACTGTAAATTGTAGTGAAAAACGTGCCCTATATATACTGCAAAGTAATATCCTGTTATTTAGCTTTGGTTTGGCTTTGCGTGTATCAGAATAGGATAGACAACTCAAGTTTTAAGCAAGATGGAGAAATTTTGCATGCAATCAAATTTGTCTCTGAGCCACAGATACTCATAGAAAGAGCCATATATGGCTCGTGAGCCATAGGTTCCCGACCCCTGCTGTAATGTATTGCTTTCTGGTCTCCCCATGTCTAGGTTCAGAATGCGGCAGCTAGACTTTTGACTAAGACGAAAAAGTTTGAGCATATTACTCCTGTATTGGCCAACTTACACTGGCTCCCAGTCCACTTAAGATGTGACTTTAAGGTTCTCTTATTAACATACAAATGTTTGCATGGACTTGCACCCTCTTATCTGATTTGATTTCCCCCTATGTTCCTGCACGGAGTCTCCTCTCGGAAAATGCCGGTTTACTTGTGACTCCGAGAGCCAAGAAGTCTGCAGGCTTGAGAGCGTTCTCCATCCGGGCCTCGGTGCTATTGAATGCCCTGCCTCCGGAGATAAGATCTGCAACCTCAATGGAAGTTTTTAAATCAAGGCTTAAGACACACTTCTTTTCCAAAGCTTATGATTGATGCCCACCTCATATTCTGTACTGTCCTGTCTTTTTCCGACTGCCTGGCTGGTGGTGATACGAAGGAGAAGGACGATTTGAGATGAGTCAGTGGACCAGCGTTTGACCTGAAGCATGTCAACGCCTGCATTGACCAGCTGGCAGAGATGGGAAGCTGCGTCGTGGCCGTCATAGACTTTCTGGACTAATTTACAGGCTGGGGGCGTCGTTGCTGTCATGCACTTTCCGGACAAATTTTCAACATGTTACCTAGTGTTTACTATGTTTGTGTACTGTAATGCTAAATCTAATTCACCCTGGTCATCCTGAAAGGGGGATTACCACTTGTGAGGTCCCATCTCAAGGTTTCTCTTTTTCCTCACGCTGAGGTTTTGAGTTGTTCCTTGCCCGCATGTTGGTTTAAGATCAGGTAATTAGTTTTGATTGCTTCAGCAAGGCACGATTACATTGCCAAGTGCTGTAAGCACAGGGCAATGTAGTTGTGCTTGCAACTATTATAATCCTCCGAGATATTATTATTATATCTATCTTCTTCCGCCGACTTTTAACGGGGAACTCCTCCCAGAGCTTTTAGAATACCCCATCGATTCATATATCAAAAATTTCGGCCCGACCGGGACTCTTGTTGTGTGTCTATTCACAGCGATAGGAGTCCCCATCCGGAATAATGGGTTTTGAAATTCTCCCATCCGTAATACATGGGCCCATTCATTTCTATGGGTAGTCATGGAAACGAGGGCTTTTCCAGACGGTAGTCATAGTAAGCAGGGACTGTCCAGGGTGGCCCGACCCAAATTTCCTTTAACCATGGGTAAATGGTGAATTCCAAAGAGTGGATGCTAGCGAGAGGATGCTAACTATGTGCGCCGCTAGCAAAGTGTTGGGCTGGCATAGCCAGCCACAACATTAGCGCAAGCTAGCTGTAAACACTGTTGGTGATCAGTTGCCAGCCCAAGTATTAGCGATGAGAGGTTGATGCTATGCTTACTAATGCTAGCAGTAAAAACTGTTGGTGACAAGTTGGGCTGGCTAAGCCAGCCCAAGTATTCGCTCAAGCTAGCTGTAAACACTGCCAGCAATGGGTTAGGCTGGCACAGCCAGCCCAAGTATTAGCGCAAGCTAGCTGTAAACACTGTCGGCAATGCTAACTTCTTCATAGTAAAATTTTTTGGTAATTTTGGCTACATTTTAACGACTTCATATTTACAACTTATGCTAATGGCCTCATGTTAATGAGTTATGCTAACAGGTACATTTTAAAAAGTGATGCTAACGGCTAAATGCTAACTTTTTCATGCTAAAATTTTTTGGTAAAGGCAATATTTTAATGACTTCATATTTACAAATTATGCCAATGGTCTCATGTTCACTGCAAAAATTGAAAGTATGGACTAGTGTAATTTACTTGAATTCAGTGTATTTATCTGATCACAATTTTTTGGGACTTATTTACTTATTCAGGCTGAAGATAGTTAAGATACTATCACTTGTTTCAAGAAAATTAATATTGTGCCAACTAACTTATATTATTCAAGTAATTGTAAGCAAATGTATCTTAAATTGTCGAAGAGATAGCCTAGAGGCATATTAACAACTCAGCTTAAGGATATTTTTTACTTGTTTCAAGACTCACATCAACTTGTTTTAAGAATGGAACCCAACTCATTGAGATAATGTAAGAATTGATTTTATGAATCATCATATGTATTCATTTACTCAGGTACAATTCAGTGTCGCAGTGTGAATGGTTGTTTGTCTGTTTGTGTTAGCCATGTGATGAGGTGGCGACTCAACCAGGGTGTACCCTGCCTTACGCCCGAGGTAAATGGGATAGGCTCCAGCCCTCCCACCCGTGACCCCGAAAGGGACAAAGCGGTAGAAGATGGGTGGATGGATGGACAATTTAGTGTTCAATATTAAACCTTTTACTCTTGGTACGATGTTTTAAGAATAGACATTAGCCAGTTAAGGTAGCAGGTGTAGCCTTAACTATAAAGCAATGTGGGAAACAATGTCTAGTCTGTAAATGTCACTAAACTTAAACATGATTTTATCAATTTAGTCGACCATTAACAATAACAAAGCATGAACTTTTCTCAAAACACTGTGGGGAATACCTCAACTACTTTAAGTTATAGCTATGGTTACATGTTTGGTAGACGCCTTCATCCAACATGACATACCCATCAAAACACCAATATAATGTTAAAAAAAAAATAATCAGGAGATTTGTGTAAGAGGTCCTTAAGTTTGATTGGCTTGTAGGCACAACAGCACTCATGCAGTTTCCATCTTAATCCCCAGCTCTGCATTTCACCACATGGTTTGTTCACATATTTACATTGTATCCGCTTGGCAGGGGCTAAACACACACAAATATCTTGCCAATCACATGCACAAAGTGGCAACATAGAACGAACATGTTAAAATTGCATAGAATCACATTTAATTCTGCGTCCAAAGTCCGGAGCCAGCTAGGCCTTGCTCATACAGATAGCCCCCACAAACCTCAGTCCAAATATCAAATATATTTAGTGTTTGTCAAAATGTAAACTCATGCATAAATGAGCACAATTTCTGCCGTTCATAATGTGTCATTTTAAACACTCGAATTCAAGAGCACACCAGTTAAGTCATATTTTCTAAAAACGTATATCTTTTCATTAAATGGTGCAAAGTGGTATGCAGTGTAATCAGCTAATTTCTCCAAATCTATGAACTCTGTTGCCAGGGCAGCATTTGGTACAGCGATTTCATAAGACAATAAATCTCGAATGAAATCCAATGTATCATATATTTGATATTCGCAACAAAATAAAGATGAATCTACAACAAAAATATTATTTATCAAACCTAAAAGTAAGAAGCGTGTCTTTTGAATCTGTGATGATGAAAGTATTATTATTTAGTTATTGCGGTTAATGGGGACCAAAACCACCCCCAAAAATTGAAAATCCGCGAAGTAGCGACGCCCCTTCCAAAATGCTTGAAAAAATAAAAATAAAATAATATATATATTTTTTTATTATTTTATTTTATTATTATTTTTTAGACCTGCAAAGCTCTGAACCTGCGAACGTGGAACCACGAAGTAGCGACGCCCCTTCAAAAATGCTTTAAAAAAAAAAAATATATATATATATACATATATATATATATATATATATATATATATATATATATATATATAGATATATATATATATATATATATATATATATATATATATATATATATAGATATATAGATATATAGATATATATATATAGATATACACGGGGGGACAGACATCTCACTCGCTCATTCACACCTAGGGACAATTTGGACTGGCCAATTCACCTGAAATGCATGTTTTTGGAATGTGGGAGGAAACCGGAGTGCCCGGAGGAAACCCACGCAAGCAGTGGGAGAATATACAAACTCCGCACAGGAAGTCTGGAGCTGGATTTGAACCCACGCAGGAGGTTCCCATGACTTGCCGCGCATATATATATATATATATATATATATATATATATATATGTATACCGTATTTTCCGCACTATAAGGCACGATGTGTTAAGAATAGACATTTAAGCCTTTATTTTTTTTTAAAGCTGACCATGCGCCTTATAATACAGTGCGCCTTATTTATTGATCAATATTAGTTCGCAAAGTCTTGCAACTAACTTGCAGCCGCCAACTAGTTTTCCCCCGAACATCAAGTAGTCCGCGGTGTATGCTGAGATTTATTTACCGGCGTTTCATTGGCTAACCAATGTGTCAATCGTCATTTGAATCGATCACTATTGGCCAAAGTTATTCGGAGGTCAAGGGGCGGATCCTTTTTATCATTTACAGGCTAGCATTGGCTTAAACGGCAAAACAAAGCCTGCAATTGGCCAAAAAAGATGCGTCAATCATCAGTTGAATCGATCACTATTGGCTAAAGTTATTCGGAGGTCAAGAGGCGGATCCTTTTTATCATTTACAGGCTGGCATTGGCTTTCACGGCTGAACAAAGCCTGCATTTGGCCGAAAAAGATGAATTTGTATAGCACGTGGCTGACGGCATACAGAAAGCATTTTTTACTATACTGTATTTGTAAATATTTTATTCTGGATTTACTACATTCACGGATATAAGAGGACCACGGCTGCACATTATCATGAACACAACGACTTCGGTGAGCTACTCCGGCTATATATCTTGTTTCAGACTGAACTAGATTTTTCTGTGATAAGCGGTGCAGATAATGGATGGAATAGAGTGTCTATTTTTAAATTAAACTCAATTCCAAGTGTTTATTGTCATATGCACAGTAAAGTTGTGAGTGAAAAAGAAAATATAAACTAGGGAATGGTTGGCATTTCTTGAATCCCAAGACTTTAACCTTCTGAATGATGGAACGATGCATTTGAGTGACATCGTACGGACACAGCATCCGCACGTGTTCTCGACACGTATTTGCGTCTTTGCAAGCTTTGGGAATATTAAGGGGGTAATAAGTTGGACTGAACTATCTGACTGTTTTGTCCACGTTCCCATTGTAGCGCCTTATAATCGGGTGCGTCTTATGTATCTCAAAAATAGGACCAAAAACTATTTTTTCGGGGTGCACCCTATAACCCGGTGCGCCTTATAGTGCGGAAAATACGGTATATATAAATACAGTGCATCCGGAAAGTATGCACAACGCTTCACTTTTTCCACATTTTGTTATGTTACAGCCTCATTCCAAATTGTATTAATTTAATCTCTTATCTAAAAATTCTACACAAAACTTTTTTTTAAAACTTTTTTTGAATTTTTTAAAAATAGAAATCTCAGAAATCACATTTACATAAGTATTCACAGCCTTTGCCATGAAGCTCAAAATTGAGCTCAGGTGCATCTTTTTTCGACTGATCATCCTTGAGATCTTTCTACAGCTTAATTGGAGTCCACCTGCAGTAAATTCAGTTGATTGGACATGATTTGGAAAGGCACACACCTGTCTATATAAGGTCCCACAGTTGAGTGTGCATGTCAGAGCACAAACACCAAGCATGAAGTCAAAAGAACTGTCTGCAGACCTGCGAGACAGGATTGTCCTGAGGCACAAATCTGGGGAGGGATACAAAAAAAATTCTGATGCTTTGAAGGTCCCAATGAGCACAGTGGCCTCCATTTTTTGTAAATGAAAGACATTTGGAACCACCAGGACTCTTCCTAGAGCTGGCCGGCCTTTCTAAACTGAGCGATCGGGGAAGAAGGGCCTTAGTCAGGGAGGTGACCAAGAACCCGATGGTCACTCTGTCAGAGCTCCAGCGTTCCTCTGTGGAGAGAGGAGAGCCTTCCAGATGGACAACCATCTCTGCAGCAATCCACCAATCAGGCCTGTATGGTAGAGTTGCCAGACGAAAGCCACTCTTTAGTAAAAGAAACATGGAAGCCCGTCTGGAATTTGCCAAAAAGCACCTGAATGACTCTCGGACCATGGGAAACAAAATTGTCTGGTCTGATGAGACAAAGATTGAACTCTTTGGTGTGAATGCCAGGCGCCATGTTTGGAGGAAACCAGGCACCGCTCATCACCAGGCCAATACCATCCCTACAGTGAAGCATGGTGGTGGCAGCATCATGCTGTGGGGATGTTTTTCAGCAGCAGGAACTGGCAGACTAGTCAGGGTAGAAGGAAAAATGAATGCATATAGAGATATTCTGGATGAAAACCTGCTCCAGAGCGCTCTTGACCTCAGGCTGGGGCGAAGGTTCATTTTTCAGCAGGACAACGACCCAAAGCACACAGCCAAGATCTCAAAAGATTGGCTTCAGAACCACTCCGTGAATGTCCTGGAGTGGCCCAGCCAGAGTCCAGACTTGAATCCGATCGAACATCTCTGGAGAGATCTGATAATGGCTGTGCACAAACGTCTCCCATCCAACCTGACTGAGCTTGAGACTGTATTTGCTGCCAAAGGTGGATCAACAAAGTATTAAGCAAAGGCTGTGAATACTTATGTAAATATGATTTCTTAGTTTTTCTATTTTTAATAAATTCAAAAAAAAACTTTTTCACATTGTCATAATGGAGTATTTTGTGTAGAATTTTGAGATAAGAGATTAAATTAATACAATTTGGAATGAGGCTGTAACATAACAAAATGTGGAAAAAGTGAAGCACTGTGAATACTTTCCGGATGCACTGTACATATATGCTTTATATATATAAAGCACGGTGGGGCAGTGGTTAGCGCATGTGCGGCACAGTTCAAGTCATGGGAACCTCCTGCGTGGGTTCAAATCCAGCTCCAGACTTCCTGTGCGGAGTTTGTATGTTCTCCCCCTGCTTGCGTGGGTTTCCTCTGGGGACTCCGTTTTCCTCCCACATTCCAAAAACATGCATTTCATGTGAATTGGTCCAAATTGTCCCTAGGTGTGAAAAGAGCGAGTGAGATGTCTGTCCCCGTGTGCCCTGCGATTGGCTGGCAACCAGTTCAGGGTGACCCCTGCCCACTGCCCGGAGATGGCTGGGATGGGCTCCAGCCCCCCCGCGACCCTAATGAGGATAAGCGGTACGGCTAATGAGATGAGATGAGATATATATATATATATATATATATATATATATATATATATATATATATATATATACAAATATAATTTGTATTATTTTTTTAGACCCGCGAAGCTCTGAACCCGCGAACGTCAAACCGCGAGTAGTAGTAAGTAAGTAGCGAGGTCCCACTGTACTCTAATCAAATCGAGTTTGGTTGTGTTGATGGTGTCGTCGTCGTTAAGTCACTCAAGGCGCATAAGGTAATCCATAGTAGCGCCAGACTCGCTCGTGGGAGGCTCCGTAGTTCTCCGAAGGAGAGGGGGCTGCAACTGTCCTGTGCCGCCAGGCCTGACGGGGTGCGACCCAAGCAAACCAAGCAGACGAAGCCTCTAAAGTCCTTAGTACGTTCGGACAGGGCGGTGCATGATTTATGGAAGCCCCTTGGGCAGATAGCACAGGTGATTGGGGTGTGGTCGGAGTGAATGGTTCGAAAGCACCACTGGCATTTGGACTGGAGGCCAGGATTGCTCTCGAAGTCGCCCGCCCTAAGAAGAACAGAGAGAGGAGAGTAGAAGAGAGAGAAAGAGAGGGACAGATAGAAAGAGAGAAAGACAGACAGAGTAAAACGCAAAAAGGGGGAAAAGAGAGTGAGAGAGGTGGGGAGAGAGTAGGAAAGAGAGGGATAGAGAAAATGAGAGACAAGAGTGTAAAGGGGGAAGAGAGAAAAGGAGAGACAAAGAAGGAGAGAGGACCAAGAAAGAAAGAAAGAGCGAGTCTGAGTGGACTGAGTTGGATTCGTAAGGCTCCCCCTGGAGAGAGCCCTTCGCAGGACACCACGGGAAGGTTCCTAGTCTTTGTCCTCTGTTGATGGTGTTGCACACGTTAGGTGCTAGTTTCCGCCTTTTTCGCGCTGGAGAATTTTATATCAAAACAATAGGGATGCCATTTTCAATGCAAGTGACTGACCCGTACAGTGTTCTAACTAAAACTGGATAGTCTTTACTTCGAAACACAAATGTAATATTTATAAATGAGAACACTATATTTTTCCCCTGAGATAGTTCATAGATTTTGTTTAATAATTGTATATTGCGTTCCTTTATATGGTTCCGCCCATTTATTCAGACCTACTTGGACTCGCTTATACAACCCCAACGTTCGACGAACTCCATTCGGTATTTTGACTTCGAGAGAAGTGAAAACACTTTTACAATTAAAAGGTTTGTATTGTCTTAACATTTAACAAGAAACAATGTGATTAAAAATAAAATATTATACTTAACGGTATTTATGCAAAGTTAACGGTTTAAATCAATGATCGTTTTGTAAGGGGTTAGCTCGAGTTTTAAGCTAACCCCTTAAAAAACGGTCGTTGATTTAAACCGTTAACTATGGAATTGAGCTAACCCCTTACAAAATGGTCGTTGATTTAAACTGTTAACTATAATATATAACGTTAAAACTAGTCCACATTACGACAAGAGCCTGTACTAATCTAAGCGACCAGGATTACATGTTACACAGTTTCTCTCTTTGTTCAGCATGAATATAAATTCATATACAGTATCCAGACATGCATATTCTGATTTTGCAAAACATCAGGACTCCATGCAAAACGCAGGGGGCTACACCAGCAAGGGGAAAAAAAGAGACGCCTTGAGTTTGGCATCACAGAGAAAGAAGATGAGGGGGATTTTGACTCCAGCACTTTCACTGTCATTGTCTCCCCAATCTGAAGTAGCACCATCAGCAGCCCAGAAAGTGAAGGGGACCCCCAAGTCATAACCAGCACTCCAGCAAAACAAGCTGATGCTTAGTTTCCGCCTTTTTCGCGCTGGATAATTCCATATCAAAAAAATAGGGATGCCATTTACAATGCAAGTGGCTGACCCGTACAGTGTCCTAACTAAAACTGGATAGTCTTTACTTCGAAACACAAATTTAATATTTATAAATGAGAACACTATATTTTTTCCCTGAGATAGTTCATAGATTTTGTTTAATAATTGTATATTGCGTTCCTTTATATGGTTCCGCCCATTTATTCGGAAATACTTGGACTCGCTCACACTACCTCAACGTTCGACGAACTCCATTCGGTATTTTGACTTGGAGAGAAGTGAAAATACTTTTACAATTAAAAGGTTTGTATTGTCTTAACATTTAACAAGAAACAATGTGATTAAAAGTAAAATATGATTCTTAACGGTATTTATGCGTAGTTAACGGTTTAAATCAATGACCATTTTGTAAGGGGTGAGCTCAAGTTTTAAGCTAACCCCTTAATAAACGGTCGTTGATTTAAACCGTTAACTATGGAATTGAGCTAACCCCTTACAAAATGGTCGTTGATTTAAACTGTTAACTATAATATATAACGTTAAAACTAGTCAACATTACGACAAGAGCCCTGTACTAATCTAAGCGACCAGGATTACATGTTACACAGTTTCTCTCTTTGTTCAGCATGAACATAAATTCATATACAGTATCCACACATGCATATCCTGCTTTTGCAAAACATCAGGACTCCACGCAAAACGCAGGGGGCTACACCGGCAAGGGGAAAAAAAGAGACGCCTTGAGTTTGGCGCCACAGAGAAAAGATGAGGGGGATTTTGACTCCAGCATTTTCACTTTCATTGTCTCCCCAAGCTGCAGTAGCACCATCAGCAGCCCAGAAAGTGAAGGGGACCCCCAAGTCATAACCAGCACTCCAGCAAAACAAGCTGATGCTCTCTGTAATTTTATAAAACAAAATGTAGCATTCACAATGGAGTAGACCCATTCATTGAAATTACACAAAATACAAGATAAATCAGCACTGCACATAGTTCTACTTCTTTTAGGAGGGCACAGACAACATCTCCAGCTTTTATTGAAATTTTCAACTGGTGGGCTGAACAGAAACAAGAAAAAGCAGAAAAGGACAAGGCCAGGCACCACAAAACTCTCATAAATACTATTGTTTTACAGGGGGGTGAAAATGTTGACCTTGTAATGTTTGCCTTTTCCTGTTTCTAATCAAGTAATATTAATGAATGTCTTCATTAGCTGTAGTGGACATTTTGTCTTTGTTCCAGTAGAAACAATAGCATGAATAACATTAGCAAGAAGCAAATAATTTTGACCTCAACTGTGTTGTGATATTTTCTTTTACCTTTTTAGAATGTAGGCAGGACAGCCGCATGGCCATATCGCAATACCAAACAGAACAGAGCTGATGTGGCACAACTTCTTGACCTTGAGTTTGAGGGGAAGAGGGCCTTCATTGATTCGGACACAATAAGGGAACAAGACAGACCGGCAAAAATATTGAAGGCATATCCATGCTTTCGAGATATTGATCATGTAAGTATGATCACAATTCACACTTTGATTCAGTTGAACAGTGAAATTGTTCTTTTGAACATTGGGTGCATACTGCTTTGATACATTAAATAGCTGTTTCAGACCCCATTTCCATGCAGGAAAACCTTTCATGTATTTTCTCTGAAAAATGAAAATGAGCAATCTGGTTTTATTTCTGCATGTAGACAGGGAAAACAGCATTTATGCATTGTGGTGTGATTTTTCCTTCTTTACAATATCTGATAGTCCATCTGTTTCGCATGTTATTTGCAACACACCTGTCTATTAGCGTTTTATCATCAGTGTGAATAGAATTATTTTCACAAATGGAGGAGGGGAAGGGGAACATAGTTTTTCAGAATACCTCTCTACATATAATTGTTGTTTTCAAGTGATGCTTTAACTACTATGTGTTGGATATTTCCATACAACACTTCTTTGTGTCTTCCCCACCAAAGGTTCTTGATGAACTAAGACGAATAATAGACAACAACAACTCCAACTACGTGCAAGAGCTGAGGGAGCGGTGGCTCGAATTCAAATCTAGATTATGCCTCTATGGGGTTTACAAGAGGGCAATGAAACCTCCAATGTCACTTTCAGCTGGTAAGAACAGCCAACATAATACCAATAGAATCTGTATCCTTGTTTGTTTCTGTATACTGAGAGACAAATATTTGATTTGATTTTTTTTTTTTTAGAAGAGCAAGCAATAAACCTCTTGACCATGCTGCTCATTCATGTTCTTCTGGTAAGTCACAAACTTTTACATAAGTGCATACTAAACTTTCTCAAATATGGCTGCTCCTTTTGTTGGTCCTCTATTCTGTTCATACTAAATTGTCATGTTTAGTCGGGGAATGGAGGGATGTGATTGCTGTCCTACTGATGTTGTGTTTTTCTGTTAAGCCCACAGAGGACCCCGAGACGTTCCTGAACAGAAGGCCACTCACCACACCACTCCTTTTGGTGGATGAAAATCTCGACTCCTTTCTCTGCCTTGGAACCGAAGCAATCCCATCACCCAAAAGGTACCTAGGGGATGCAGTATTCTACATAATTGCATACTATTATGTATTAAATATGACCTACCCTAAATGTGTGGCCTCTGTTCTTTCCCTTCTACAAACTGAGGTCCTGGGGGACTCAATCCATGACAAAGATGCCACACCAGCTTTCAAACGAGCAAGAAGTGATTGGATGGCCTTTTTTGCATAACTTTGTATAATGCTGCCTCCCCTCGGGAACACACCCACACACCCATCCATGGACGTACTTTGAGAACTTTTTCTGTTATAAACATTTGTGACCCCTTACGCTTTGGCCTCTCAGTCTCCCTGTAAGTGTGTGTTTTAATTGCCTTGTTTTGAGTTTAAGCATTGATTTAAAAAAAACAACCCAACTGATGTTCTTAAAATTAGACAAAAAAGAATGTTTGCAGTTCTCTTTTAGAAATTGGTAACTTGCACTCTATATTCTGTAGGCAAAAAAATGTGTTTGACAGTTCACTGATACATGTGTAAGTGATAACTTTGATTTAGATTCAGATTCAGATCTACTTTATTGTCATTCTAGTACACGTGTATACAGAACGAAATGTCGATGCATCTGACCCCCACAGATTTACAGTTCGCCAACAAACGTTTCAAGATCTTGTCAAGAAAATGAGTATTTTTGTTACTGGTATGTCAATTGTGTTTTGTGATAATGACAAAGGTTTGTGGTTTGCCAATAAAATGGTAATTTTCACATTAAAACTATTTTTGCATTTGTATAGTATATCGAAACGTAGAGAATTTCTTGAAACAAGACTTCCTCGCCTAAGATTTTTATTACTTATTACAAGCAAATGTATCTTGTTTTTGACCCATTTTCTAATTTATTTTCAACTTAATACAAGAATATTGATCTTGTTGTAACCTTCATGCTAACTACTTTTGAGCAATCCTGGCTTAAACCCAGTTTGTTTCTAAACAATAATTCTCCAAAACAAGCACAAATATCTTAAAATGAGACAAAAAAAAAAACTTGACAAGTACACTTAATAGTATTACTGCATATAATAACATTTTTAGGTATCTTATTTTCTTTTTTTTTTTTTCTTGTTTCAAGAAAACTTTATGAGTCGGATTTTCTTGCTGCACTGGCAGATAATTTTGCTTGAAACAAGTACATTTCCTGCAATAGTGGCTAGATTTTCTTGTTTTTTTAGAGGCAGTTTTTGCAGTGTTGACGAGTTATGTTAATGGGTAACTGCTAAAGAGTGATTCTAACGGCTAAATGCTAACTTCATGCAAAAAGATTTTGGTAATGGCAATATTGTAACGAATTAATATTTAAAAATTATGCTAATGGCCTCATTTGATGAGTTATGTTAACGGATACATGCTAAAAAGTGATGCTAAAGGCTAAATGCTAACTTCTTCATGCTGCAAAATTATTCTAATGCTAACATGCTAACGACTCAGCAAATTGAATGGGCTCAATGCATTCCGGATGGGCCAATTAAAATCGAACGGCCCATTCTATTTGAACATGTATATTTCAAAAGTTTTTAAAGTGTAATAACAGTGTTATTACTATGGTTTTTACCATGAATGTGTTTTTTAGACCTCCACAAGGCATATCCTTGTTGCTAACGGTTGTGGGCCCATCTCAAATGAACTTGCCAGTACCGGTGTGGGGGGGCAGAGTCCCCCCACATAACCAAGTAAAAAATAACAGAAACATCTCTCTGAGCTAAAAACTTTATGCTAACTCATAATGCTAACAACCGGGGTTATATATACATACCGGGATCATCTTCCAGATCAATCACAACTCTTACAATTGCCGCGGGAATTGTCTAGTTGTGTAATTGTAATCCTGTGCAGTCCTTGTCATGATTGCCGAAGTGAAGACACCTGTGGCAATCGTTTGGCACGCCGGAGCGCGCTCTCTAATTTGCCGACGTTCACTTCTTAACCAGTCAGCGTCCAGACAAGGACGTCCGATTGTACTCCTGTGTTCCTGTGTGTTTCGCCAGATTAGCAAGTACCAAAGACTACTCTCCTGTTTTGATTCCTGCCTTCGGTTCCGACCTGTTTCTGCCCCATGTTTACGAGCTACTCTCCTGCCCTGGCCATCGACCTCCCCGCTAAGACGTATTGATTCTGCCTACCTGTCACGGGACTGCCGTCCGTCCAATCGCTGCGAGCCTTCAGCTCCCGCTAAGAGAAGTGCGACTTCCGCATCACGAAGCGACCTGCTCCCCACAATCAACGATCACTGGATCGTGGGTGCCAGCTTACATCTCTTTTCAAATAAAACTTTGAAACTAACGCAATTGGGTTCCCGTCTCCGTTCCTGGTTCCTGACAGTCCTTTGAGACATTTTTGTGATTAAGGGCTTTATAAATGAATCTGACTTGACTCGACAAGGCTTAAAACACACTTATATTATAAATTATAAGAATGACCTATATACCATTTTGACAGTATCTGTGTACTGTTTGTTAATGCTACATCCATTGCAACCCGGTCAACCTTTTTATTTTAAATTTTTATTCTTCATTATATATTGTACTTTTCTTTTTTTAAATAAAAAAAAATTAACGTGACAATTTGTTAATGCAACATCCATTACAGTCTCGTCATTCTGGAAGGGGGATTTCCGATTACCTCATTTGCGGTACCTTCTCAAGGTTTCTTCATTTTCCTCATGCTGAGATATTTGAGTTTTTCCTTGCCCTAATGGATGTTTAAATCAGATGGTGCAATGATAGTCTGTATTTTGCAATAGTCTGATCTCTGCAGCCCTTTGAGACTACTTATGATTAAGGGATATACAAAAAACATTACTTGGCCAGCCATCTCCGGGCAGTGGGCAGGAGACACCCTGAACTGGTTGCCAGCCAATCACAGGGCACACAGGGACAGACAACTCATTCGCTCATTCACACCTAGGGACAATTTGGACCGGCCAATTCACCTGAAATGCATGTTTGGGTGTAAATTACTGTTCGATTACATTCCCAACAAATACAAAGACTGAATGGTTTAAGTTGTATTACATTCCCAAAAAATGAAGACGAAGTGGTTTTGGTAAATCGAAATGACGGTTAAACCCGGAGCAGTCGAGGCGACGTAGGTACACCCCCATTTCATGTTTTCCCTTTATTTTTTAGATTTGTTGGGTTGGTGATCGTTTATATGTGATTTATTGATCGAATCATATGACAGATGTATCGCAAAATAGTCAGTAGAACAACGCAGACACATCTGGGTCATGCTCAGACCTGAGTCTCATAGGAGCAGTGTCATTTGGGTGCCCTAAGCACAAATGCTTTATGGTGCCCCCCATCACCACCACACAAAAAAATTGAAATTGAAGTTCTCAGTGCAATTTTTTTATTCACAAAACACCGCAACAAACACGAGAATTAAATGAGAAATGTTCCTTGTGTTTCTTTTGGATTAATAGGGTGAGGACGTTTTCATTTGTTATTTTTAAAATATTGTTTTAACATGCTTTGTATGTGATTTGTGTTAGTAATTTAGTGCTGTTAAAATAACGCCCAACTATCTGAGTTTGAGAGCTTTGTTTAGAAAAATGTGATTACCAAACTGTTTAATCTTTTTTTAAATTTCTGTTTTGTTTTTACAATTCGGTTGTATTCTTGCTTTAAAAAAAAAATCTAATACGCAGAATAGTTTTCATATTATAGGGCGGTCGCGTGAGACCCGCATCTAAGAGGCCAGTGCGCCGGAGCGGTCACATCTAATAGGCCATATGAGCCAGTGTTATGCCGAGAAATGCATCCCTGCCGAGATTTGCATCCTCTCGCTACCATATCCATTTTTACCTCGTTTTATCTCACTTTTATATCACTTTTCGGGAATGTAGTGGCGAATATATAACCAAAACCTCTTTGTCTTGCATTTGTTGGGAATGTAATACAACTTAAAGCATTCCGTCTTTGTGTTTGTTGTGAATGTAATCGAACGGTAATGCACACCGTATACAATACACTTTTGAGCAGGTAACATGTTTATTTTGCCTTTTTCTATTCAAATCGCTTGTATTTAAACTGTTATGCCCTCTATTATGAAGCTTATTTCAGCATAATAAGCTTTACTGTAGAGTGCATAACAGTTCTCAAAAGTGACTCAAAAGTACCAGGGTTGCTGGGGTGCTCGAACCCCCCCCAACTATCTTTTAGTAGTGGGCAGAGAAAACTATGAACTGATGGCTAGCCAAATTGCATGTCACAGAATCAAGAAACTCACTCACTCATTTACATCTAGGGACAATTTGGACCGGCGAACTAACTATGCATGCATGTCTTTGGAATATGGGAAACCAGAGTGCCTAGGGAGAATATGCAAACCCCGCGGCACCTGGACTTGAACCCTAAATCTCCGCACTGTGGGTTGTACGCTAACCGCCCACTTGCTGTGCCGCCTCTAAAAAAAAAAAAACTGCGCTGATTAAACATTCCACTTGTCATGGTCGCCTTGGCGACCGGTCTGCCCCGCCCCCTGGGCCCAGCTGAAGCAGTTCAACTAATCGAGTGTCTGCTATTTAAGGCTGGATTGTGGGCTTTGCGGGTGCGGGCTCATTACATATACACACTCCCGGTCTGTTATGCCTTGTCCTGTTTTAGTTTAAAACATTGTCCGTTCTGTTATGCCTTGTCCTGTTTAGTTGGGTTGGAAGAATCAACTGTTTTTTTCGTCATGTCCCAGAGTTTTGGACAACTTTTATTTTGTTAAATAAAACTTTTGGATCGTTACGCAATTGAGTTCTCCCTTCCTGCCTCCTGCCTCCGTTCTGGTCCGATCATTCCTTCCACTCCACTCCGTCTCGTGACAGAATGAGCCCGCCAACATTTGAACTCAGCGAACGATCCCTGCGCGATCTGGGGAGAGCTGGAGGACGCCGTTTGGCAAGCAGAGGTAACCTTCCCTGCCCGTTCGAACCACGGCCCGCCCGTCGTGGCCATTGCTGTGCCTCGAATGGGGTCCCGGGAAGAATTGACGCCTGCCTGTTCGACTCTCATGCCTGCCTGCCCGACTCCCGTGCCGATTGCCTGCTATTCCGTCTCCCCTGCGTGCCAGTCCGACTCCGACTCCGCGGCCTGCCAGTCCGACTCCGACTCCGTGGCCTGCCAGTCCGACTCCGACTCCGCGGCCTGCCAGTCCAACTCCGACTCCGCGGCCTGCCAGTCCGACTCCGACTCCGCGGCCTGCCAGTCCGACTCCGACGCCTGCCAGTCCGACTCCGACTCTGCCGCCTGCCAGTCCGACTCCGACTCTGCCGCCTGCCAGTCCGACTCCGACTCTGCCGCCTGCCAGTCCGACTCCGACTCTGCTGCCTGCCAGTCCGACTCCGACTCTGCTGCCTGCCAGTCCGACTCCGTCTCTGCTGCCTGCCAGTCCGACTCCGACTCCGCGGCCTGCCTGCCTGTTCGACTCTCCGGTCTGCCTGCCTGTTCGACTCTCCGGCCTGCCTGCCTGTTCGACTCCCTTGTTTGTCTGTCTGTTTTCGCCTGTCCAGTTTGCCCGCCGGACCCCCCCTGCCGAGCGCCGATTCCGATCCGCCCGACGCAGATGGCGCCTGCCTCTCCCCGTTCCTGCGTGTTCGGAGGAGGGAGCGGGGTTGCCCCAATCGTGAGCGTCGAACCATTCCGGGGCGCGAGGTAGTAATTTTTTTTTTCTTTTTGGGACCTCGGGAGCTGTCCCTTAAAGGGGGGGCTCTGTCATGGTCGCCTTGGCGACCGGTCTGCCCCGCCCCCTGGGCCCAGCTGAAGCAGTTCAACTAATCGAGTGTCTGCTATTTAAGGCTTGATTGTGGGCTTTGCGGGTGCGGGCTCATTACATATACACACTCCCGGTCTGTTATGCCTTGTCCTGTTTTAGTTTAAAACATTGTCCGTTCTGTTATGCCTTGTCCTGTTTAGTTGAGTTGGAAGAATCAACTGTTTTTTTCGTCATGTCCCAGAGTTTTGCACAACTTTTATTTTGTTAAATAAAACTTTTGGATCGTTACGCAATTGAGTTCTCCCTTCCTGCCTCCTGCCTCCGTTCTGGTCCGATCATTCCTTCCACTCCACTCCGTCTCGTGACACCACTGGTCCTGTCCCCTAGATGTTGCTGTCATGTGTAGTGCAGACAGAAATGAGTCCCAGGAAGACTACAAACTACGTAGAAGGAATGGGAGCAAAAAAACACCTATTTTCTTTCAGCATTTCTCAAGGAAAGTCAAAAAGTAGGGAATATATATATTAGACATATTTTTTGTACCACTCGTTTGGTGAGTGAGTCCCTTAAGCACACCATTGCATCATTTCCTGAGATTCGGCCTGCAACCTCAGTGGAACTGTTTAAATCTAGTTTTAAACACACAATTCTATTCTCTAGTTTATGAATGACCTTTTTATCCTGTTGACAACTTCAGTGTATTATTTGTTATTGCAACATCCATTGCGGCCTGGTCATCCTGGAAGGGGGATTACCTCATGTGCAGTATCTTCTCAAGGTTTCTTTATTTTTGAGTTTTTCCTTGCCCTCATGTAGGTTTTAGATCAGGGGATGGTGTCGTAATAGTCTGGTTTGCAATAATCGGTGGTCTGTGCAGCTCTTTGAGACTCCTTATCATCATAGATCAAGGGTTATACAAACAAACATGACTTGAGTTGACTATGTTCTGTCTTGGGTAAGTACAGCCTGAGCGCGCCCGTCCATCTCTCTCCAGACCAACAGGTGTTTCCACCAAGCAGTAAATATTACACACTGTCCCTTTAAAATATTTCAAAAAGGTAATCACCTTTTGGCTGACAAAGCATTGACTTTTCTGTACTTTCGGGTTGAGTGCCATCTTGTGGGATTTTTCCCGTACTGCAGGTCTGATTGTAAATACATTGAGCCTTTGAAATGGATGGGCGTCTTAACGAGTGCCCTCCGGTGGCGTTTTTGCGGTACTGCCGCTCACAGAAACACAATGGAGTTGAATGTGTCTCAAGTTTTTTCACACTGTCCCTTTAAGTTCTGACTAAACGTGACTGTTTTCAACGGTTCCGAGGGCTGCAATTAAAAATGCTTAGAGTCAATTTACGTAAAATTACTTCTTTTTATTTACAGATTGTCCCTTTATGTCCGAGGCAAGCAGGGGCATTTCTGAGGCACTGCAACCTGAAATTTGAAAAAACGCTTTGAGCCAAAGTCATTAAATGGGTTTCACGTTTTTCCACTCACTGTGCCTTTAATTTTTGACAAAACTTGGCTGTTTCAACTGTTCTGCAGGCAGTAATAAAAACAAAACCCTATGAGTCAATTTAAATAAAAATACTTTTTTCAATTTAAACATTGTCTCTTTATGGCTGACAAAGCATTGACTTTTCTGATACAAATTCTCCCATACAAATGAATTGGCACCTATTTAACAGTGTTGCACTTTTGGGTTGAGTGCCATCTTGTGGGATTTTTGCCGTACTGCAGCTCCCGTTGTAAATACATTGAGCCGTTGGAAAAGAATGGGCGCCTATTTAACGAGGGCCTTCCGGTGGCGATATTGCGGTGCTGCAGCTCACATTAGAAAAATGCTTTGAGACAATGGAGTTGAATGTGTCTCAAGTTTTTTCACACACTGTCCCTTTAAATTCTGACAAAACTTGGCTGCTTTTAAGGGTTCTGTGGGCACAAATTAAATACAATTTGAGTCAATATAATTTCATGGGACTCAGGTTTGTTCACACGGTGTCCCTTTATGGATAACACCCTTGTGCCCGCCAATAGTGGATGTTCCCGGCTTGTGTTTGGGAACTTGTCGGCCGAACTCCGGAGCTTGTGTTTGCGGACTTGTGCCCGCCACTAGTGAATGTAGACCTGGCTTGTGTTTGGGGACGAGTGGGCCGAGCACCGGGTCTTGAGTTTGGGGACTGGTGCCCGCCACCAGTGGATGTTTTCCCGGCTTGTGTTTGGGGACTAGTGGGCCGAACCCCGGGCTGGTGTTTGAGGACTTGTGCCTGCCACCAGTGGATGTTTTATTATGCAATTCTCAGCCTGAAACGCTCACAGAAACAATCATTTAATAATGACAATAACTTTGTAACCATACATACTAGAATCATAAATCTTGCTTTCCCGGGTTAGAAAACTTGTGAATTGTATATATTTTGTGCAGGAATGGTGGAAAATTTCTACTCTTTTAGTTATGCAAACTTTTAAAAAAGTGTGTCTGGCATCCTAAATACCGCTTTATTATGCGTTTCTCAGCTTGAAACTTCGAAAATAACATCATTTAATAATGACAACAACTTTGTAACCATACATGCCACAATCATAAAACTTGCTTTCCTGGGTAGGAAAACCTGAAAATGGTATATATTTAGTGCAGGAATGGTGGAAAATTTTAACTTTTTTAGTTATGCAAACTTTTAAAAAAGTGTTACTGGCATCCGAAATACCTCTTTATAATGCGTTTTTCAGCTTGAAACTCCAAAAATAACATCATTTAACAATGACGATAACTTTGTAACCGTACAAGCTAGAATCATTGAACTTGCTTTCCCGGGTTGGAAAACTTGTGAATTTTATATATTCTGTGCAGGAATGGTGTAAAAAGTTCAACTTTTTAATTATGCAAATTTAAAAAAATGTGACTGGCAAACTAAATACTGCTTTATTATGGGTTTCTCAGCCTAAAATGTTTTAAAATATCATCATTTAATAATGACGATAACTTTGTAAACGTTGTGACTTTTTTTCAAAATCCCCCGATAGAAATGAATTGGCACGTTAACGGTGTTGTACTTTCGGGTTGAGTGCCATCTTGTGGGATTTTTCCCGTACTGCAGGTCCTATTGAAAACACATTGTGCCTTTGGAAATGAATGGGTGTCTATTTAACGAGTTTCCTCCGGTGGCGTTTTTGCGGTACTGCAGCTCACAGAAACACTTTAAGAAAATTGAGTTGAATGTTTCTCAAGTTTTTTCGGACTGTCCCTTTAAGTTCCGACTAAACTTGACTGTTTTCAACGGATCTGAGGGCTGCAATTAAAAATGCTCAGAGTCAATTTACGTAAAATTACTTCTTTTTATATACACATTGTCCCTTTATGTCGAGGCAAGCAGGGGCATTTCTGAGGCACTGCAACCTGAAATTTGAAAAAACGCTTTGAGCCAAAGTCATTAAATGGGTTTCACGTTTTTTCACTCACTGTGCCTTTAATTTTTGACAAAACGTGGCTGTTTCAACTGTTCTTCATGCAATAGTAAAAACAAAACCTTATGATTCAATGTAAATAAAAAGCCTTTTTTTCAATTTAAACACTGTCTCTTTATGGCTGACAAAGCATTGACTTTTCTGATACAAATGCTCCCATACATATGAATTGGCACCTATTTGACGGTGTTGCACTTTTGAGTTGAGTGCCATCTTGTGGGATTTTTGCCGTACTGCAGCTCCCGTTGTAAATACATTGAGCCATTGGAAATGAATGGGCGCCTATTTAACGAGGGCCCTCCGGGTGCGATATTGTGGTACTGCAGCTCACATTAGAAAAATGCTTTGAGACAATGGAGTTGAATGTGTCTCAAGTTTTTTCACACACTGTCCCTTTACATTCTGTCAAAACTTGGCTGCTTTTAAGGGTTCTGTGGGCACAAATTAAATACAATTTGAGTCAATATAATTTCATGGGACTCAGGTTTGTTCACACGGTGTCCCTTTATGGATAACACTCTTCTGCCCGCCAATAGTGGATGTTCCCGGCTTGTGTTTGGGAACTTGTCGGCCGAACTCCGGGGCTTGTGTTTGGGGACTTGTGCCCGCCACTAGTGGATGTAGACCTGGCTTGTGTTTGGGGACAAGTGGGCCGAGCACCGGGTCTTGAGTTTGGGGACTGGTGCCCGCCACGAGTGGATGTTTTCCCGGCTTGTGTTTGGGGACTAGTGGGCCGAACCCCAGGCTGGTGTTTGCCCGCCACTTGTGGATGTTTTATTATGCATTTCTCAGCCTGAAACGCTCAGAGAAACAATAATTTAATAATGACAATAACTTTGTAACCATACATACTAAAATCATAAATCTTGCTTTCCCGGAAAACTTGTGAATTGTATGTATTTAGTGCAGGGATGGTGGAAAATTTCAACTCTTTTCCTTATGCAAACTTTTAAAAAAGTGTGTCTGGCATCCTAAATACCGCTTTATTATGCGTTTATCAGCTTGAAACTTCGAAAATAACATCATTTAATAATGACAACAACTTTGTAACCATACATGCCAGAATCATAAAACTTGCTTTCCTGGGTAGGAAAACCTGAAAATGGTATATATTTAGTGCAGGAAATTTTTTGGTTTGAACAAATTTATTGACACTAAAAACAGAAAACAATCATGACAATCTCAACAGCAATTAAGCACATTCACAATATTATATTCCAATATTACGTTTTTAACAGCAAACACAAAGTGAGGTTTGAACAAACCTTCTCGAAAATCAAACATATTCACAATTTCATTATACAACATCTTTGTTAGTGTCAATAGATCCGTCCAGGCCAAAGTCGATTGTCCTCGGTCTGAACAAATCCACTGACACCAACAGCAGCAAAACACAGCCATCAAGCATATTCACAATTTAGTGCAGGAATGGTGGAAAATTTTAACTTTTTTCGTTATGCAAACTTTTAATAATGTGTGACTGGCATCCTAAATACCTCTTTATAATGCGTTTTTCAGCTTGAATCTCCAAAAATAACATCATTTATAATGACAATAACTTTGTAACCGTACAAGCTAGAATCATTGAACTTGCTTTCCCGGGTTGGAAAACTTGTGAATTTTATATATTCTGTGCAGGAATGGTGTAAAAAGTTCAACTTTTTAGTTATGCAACTTTTAAAAAAATGTGACTGGCAAACTAAATACTGCTTTATTATGCGTTTCTCAGCCTAAAATGTTTTAAAATATCATCATTTAATAATGACGATAACTTTGTAACCGTTGTGACTTTTTTTCAAAATCCCCCGATAGAAATGAATTGGCACCTTAACGGTGTTGTACTTTCGGGTTGATTGCCATCTTGTGGGATTTTTCCCGTACTGCAGGTCCTATTGTAAATACATTGTGCCTTTGGAAATGAATGGGTGTCTATTTAACGAGTTCCCTCCGGTGGCGTTTTTGCGGTACTGCAGCTCACAGAAACACTTTAAGAAAATTGAGTTGAATGTTTCTCAAGTTTTTTTGGACTGTCCCTTTAAGTTCTGATTAAACTTGACTGTTTTCAACGGATCTGAGGGCTATAATTAAAAATGCTCAGAGTCAATTTACGTAAAATTACTTCTTTTTATATAAACATTGTCCCTTTATGTCGAGGCAAGCAGGGGCATTTCTGAGGCACTGCAACCTGAAATTTGAAAAAACGCTTTGAGCCAAAGTCATTAAATGGGTTTCACGTTTTTTCACTCACTGTGCCTTTAATTTTTGACAAAACGTGGCTGTTTCAACTGTTCTTCATGCAATAGTAAAAACAAAACCTTATGATTCAATGTAAATAAAAAGACTTTTTTTTAAAATTTAAACACTGTCTCTTTATGGCTGACAAAGCATTGACTTTTCTGATACAAATGCTCCGATACATATGAATTGGCACCTATTTGACGGTGTTGTCTTTTTGAGTTGAGTGCCATCTTGTGGGATTTTTGCCGTACTGCAGCTCCTGTTGTAAATACATTGAGCCATTGGAAATGAATGGGCGCCTATTTAACGAGGGCCCTCCGGTGGCGATATTGTGGTACTGCAGCTCACATTAGAAAAATGCTTTGAGACAATGGAGTTGAATGTGTCTCAAGTTTTTTCACACTCTGTCCCTTTAAATTCTGTCAAAACTTGGCTGCTTTTAAGGGTTCTGTGGGCACAAATTAAATACAATTTGAGTCATTATAATTAATATAACTTTTTGAGTTATGCAAGTTTTCATAAAAGTGTGACTTGCAGGCTGGAAAGCCCATTTTTAAGCTTATCTGCGCCTGAAACGTCCGAAAAAGCAATCATTTAATAATGACAATAACTTTTGAACCATGCATGCTAGAATCATAATTCTTGCTTTCCTGGGTTGGAAATCTTCTGAATTTTCTATATTTAGTGCAGATTTGGTGAAAAAAGCTCAACTTTTTGAGTTATGCAAGTTTTCATAAAAGTGTGACTTGCAGGCTGGAAAGCCCATTTTTAAGCTTATCTGCGCCTGAAACGTCCGAAAAAGCAATCATTTAATAATGACAATAACTTTTGAACCATGCATGCTAGAATCATAATTCTTGCTTTCCTGGGTTGGAAATCTTCTGAATTTTCTATATTTAGTGCAGATTTGGTGAAAAAAGCTCAAGTTTTTGAGTTATGCAAGTTTTCATAAAAGTGTGACTTGCAGGCTGGAAAGCCCATTTTTGCACTTCTCTGAGCCTAAAACGTCCGAAAAAGCAATCATTTAATAATGACAATAACTTTTGAACCATGCATGCTAGAATCATAAATCTTGCTTTCCTGGGTTGGAAATCTTCTGAATTTTCTATATTTAGTGCAGATTTGGTGAAAAAAGCTCAACTTTTTGAGTTATGCAAGTTTTCATAAAAGTGTGACTTGCAGGCTGGAAAGCCCATTTTTAAGCTTATCTGCGCCTGAAACGTCCGAAAAAGCAATCATTTAATAATGACAATAACTTTTGAACCATGCATGCTAGAATCATAATTCTTGCTTTCCTGGGTTGGAAATCTTCTGAATTTTCTATTTTTAGTGCAGATTTGGTGAAAAAAGCTCAACTTTTTTAGTTATGCAAGTTTTCATAAAAGTGTGACTTGCAGGCTGGAAAGCCCATTTTTAAGCTTATCTGCGCCTGAAACGTCCGAAAAAGCAATCATTTAATAATGACAATAACTTTGGAACCATGCATGCTAGAATCATAATTCTTGCTTTTCTAGGTTGGAAATCTTCTGAATTTTCTATATTTAGTGCAGATTTGGTGAAAAAAGCTCAAGTTTTTGAGTTATGCAAGTTTTCATAAAAGTGTGACTCGCAGGCTGGAAAGCCCATTTTTGCACTTCTCTGAGCCTAAAACGTCCGAAAAAGCAATCATTTAATAATGACAATAACTTTTGAACCATGCATGCTAGAATCATAAATCTTGCTTTCCTGGGTTGGAAATCTTCTGAATTTTCTATATTTAGTGCAGATTTGGTGAAAAAAGCTCAACTTTTTGAGTTATGCAAGTTTTCATAAAAGTGTGACTTGCAGGCTGGAAAGCCCATTTTTAAGCTTATCTGCGCCTGAAACGTCCGAAAAAGCAATCATTTAATAATGACAATAACTTTTGAACCATGCATGCTAGAATCATAATTCTTGCTTTCCTGGGTTGGAAATCTTCTGAATTTTCTATATTTAGTGCAGATTTGGTGAAAAAAGCTCAAGTTTTTGAGTTATGCAAGTTTTCATAAAAGTGTGACTTGCAGGCTGGAAAGCCCATTTTTAAGCTTATCTGCGCCTGAAACGTCCGAAAAAGCAATCATTTAATAATGACAATAACTTTGGAACCATGCATGCTAGAATCATAATTCTTGCTTTTCTAGGTTGGAAATCTTCTGAATTTTCTATATTTAGTGCAGATTTGGTGAAAAAAGCTCAAGTTTTTGAGTTATGCAAGTTTTCATAAAAGTGTGACTTGCAGGCTGGAAAGCCCATTTTTGCACTTCTCTGAGCCTAAAACGTCCGAAAAAGCAATCATTTAATAATGACAATAACTTTTGAACCATGCATGCTAGAATCATAAATCTTGCTTTCCTGGGTTGGAAATCTTCTGAATTTTCTATATTTAGTGCAGATTTGGTGAAAAAAGCTCAACTTTTTGAGTTATGCAAGTTTTCATAAAAGTGTGACTTGCAGGCTGGAAAGCCCATTTTTAAGCTTATCTGCGCCTGAAACGTCCGAAAAAGCAATCATTTAATAATGACAATAACTTTTGAACCATGCATGCTAGAATCATAATTCTTGCTTTCCTGGGTTGGAAATCTTCAGAATTTTCTATATTTAGTGCAGATTTGGTGAAAAAAGCTCAAGTTTTTGAGTTATGCAAGTTTTCATAAAAGTGTGACTTGCAGGCTGGAAAGCCCATTTTTGCACTTCTCTGAGCCTAAAACGTCCGAAAAAGCAATCATTTAATAATGACAATAACTTTTGAACCATGCATGCTAGAATCATAAATCTTGCTTTCCTGGGTTGGAAATCTTCTGAATTTTCTATATTTAGTGCAGATTTGGTGAAAAAAGCTCAACTTTTTGAGTTATGCAAGTTTTCATAAAAGTGTGACTTGCAGGCTGGAAAGCCCATTTTTAAGCTTATCTGCGCCTGAAACGTCCGAAAAAGCAATCATTTAATAATGACAATAACTTTTGAACCATGCATGCTAGAATCATAATTCTTGCTTTCCTGGGTTGGAAATCTTCTGAATTTTCTATATTTAGTGCAGATTTGGTGAAAAACGCTCAACTTTTTGAGTTATGCAAGTTTTCATAAAAGTGTGACTTGCAGGCTGGAAAGCCCATTTTTAAGCTTATCTGCGCCTGAAACGTCCGAAAAAGCAATCATTTAATAATGACAATAACTTTGGAACCATGCATGCTAGAATCATAATTCTTGCTTTTCTAGGTTGGAAATCTTCTGAATTTTCTATATTTAGTGCAGATTTGGTGAAAAAAGCTCAAGTTTTTGAGTTATGCAAGTTTTCATAAAAGTGTGACTTGCAGGCTGAAAAGCCCATTTTTGCACTTCTCTGAGCCTAAAACGTCCGAAAAAGCAATCATTTAATAATGACAATAACGTTTGAACCATGCATGCTAGAATCATAATTCTTGCTTTCCTGGGTTGGAAATCTTCTGAATTTTCTATATTTAGTGCAGATTTGGTGAAAAAAGCTCAAGTTTTTGAGTTATGCAAGTTTTCATAAAAGTGTGACTTGCAGGCTGGAAAGCCCATTTTTGCACTTCTCTGAGCCTAAAACGTCCGAAAAAGCAATCATTTAATAATGACAATAACTTTTGAACCATGCATGCTAGAATCATAAATCTTGCTTTCCTGGGTTGGAAATCTTCTGAATTTTCTATATTTAGTGCAGATTTGGTGAAAAAAAGCTCAACTTTTTGAGTTATGCAAGTTTTCATAAAAGTGTGACTTGCAGGCTGGAAAGCCCATTTTTAAGCTTATCTGCGCCTGAAACGTCCGAAAAAGCAATCATTTAATAATGACAATAACTTTTGAACCATGCATGCTAGAATCATAATTCTTGCTTTCCTGGGTTGGAAATCTTCTGAATTTTCTATATTTAGTGCAGATTTGGTGAAAAACGCTCAACTTTTTGAGTTATGCAAGTTTTCATAAAAGTGTGACTTGCAGGCTGGAAAGCCCATTTTTAAGCTTATCTGCGCCTGAAACGTCCGAAAAAGCAATCATTTAATAATGACAATAACTTTGGAACCATGCATGCTAGAATCATAATTCTTGCTTTTCTAGGTTGGAAATCTTCTGAATTTTCTATATTTAGTGCAGATTTGGTGAAAAAAGCTCAAGTTTTTGAGTTATGCAAGTTTTCATAAAAGTGTGACTTGCAGGCTGGAAAGCCCATTTTTGCACTTCTCTGAGCCTAAAACGTCCGAAAAAGCAATCATTTAATAATGACAATAACTTTTGAACCATGCATGCTAGAATCATAAATCTTGCTTTCCTGGGTTGGAAATCTTCTGAATTTTCTATATTTAGTGCAGATTTGGTGAAAAAAGCTCAACTTTTTGAGTTATGCAAGTTTTCATAAAAGTGTGACTTGCAGGCTGGAAAGCCCATTTTTAAGCTTATCTGCGCCTGAAACGTCCGAAAAAGCAATCATTTAATAATGACAATAACTTTTGAACCATGCATGCTAGAATCATAATTCTTGCTTTCCTGGGTTGGAAATCTTCTGAATTTTCTATATATAGTGCAGATTTGGTAAAAAAAACTGAACTTTTTGAGTTATGCAAGTTTTCATAAAAGTGTGACTTGCAGGCTGGAAAGCCCATTTTTAAGCTTATCTGCGCCTGAAACGTCCGAAAAAGCAATCATTTAATAATGACAATAACTTTGGAACCATGCATGCTAGAATCATAATTCTTGCTTTTCTAGGTTGGAAATCTTCTGAATTTTCTATATTTAGTGCAGATTTGGTGAAAAAAGCTCAAGTTTTTGAGTTATGCAAGTTTTCATAAAAGTGTGACTTGCAGGCTGGAAAGCCCATTTTTAAGCTTATCTGCGCCTGAAACGTCCGAAAAAGCAATCATTTAATAATGACAATAACTTTGGAACCATGCATGCTAGAATCATAATTCTTGCTTTTCTAGGTTGGAAATCTTCTGAATTTTCTATATTTAGTGCAGATTTGGTGAAAAAAGCTCAAGTTTTTGAGTTATGCAAGTTTTCATAAAAGTGTGACTTGCAGGCTGAAAAGCCCATTTTTGCACTTCTCTGAGCCTAAAACGTCCGAAAAAGCAATCATTTAATAATGACAATAACGTTTGAACCATGCATGCTAGAATCATAATTCTTGCTTTCCTGGGTTGGAAATCTTCTGAATTTTCTATATTTAGTGCAGATTTGGTGAAAAAAGCTCAAGTTTTTGAGTTATGCAAGTTTTCATAAAAGTGTGACTTGCAGGCTGGAAAGCCCATTTTTGCACTTCTCTGAGCCTAAAACGTCCGAAAAAGCAATCATTTAATAATGACAATAACTTTTGAACCATGCATGCTAGAATCATAAATCTTGCTTTCCTGGGTTGGAAATCTTCTGAATTTTCTATATTTAGTGCAGATTTGGTGAAAAAAAGCTCAACTTTTTGAGTTATGCAAGTTTTCATAAAAGTGTGACTTGCAGGCTGGAAAGCCCATTTTTAAGCTTATCTGCGCCTGAAACGTCCGAAAAAGCAATCATTTAATAATGACAATAACTTTTGAACCATGCATGCTAGAATCATAATTCTTGCTTTCCTGGGTTGGAAATCTTCTGAATTTTCTATATTTAGTGCAGATTTGGTGAAAAACGCTCAACTTTTTGAGTTATGCAAGTTTTCATAAAAGTGTGACTTGCAGGCTGGAAAGCCCATTTTTAAGCTTATCTGCGCCTGAAACGTCCGAAAAAGCAATCATTTAATAATGACAATAACTTTGGAACCATGCATGCTAGAATCATAATTCTTGCTTTTCTAGGTTGGAAATCTTCTGAATTTTCTATATTTAGTGCAGATTTGGTGAAAAAAGCTCAAGTTTTTGAGTTATGCAAGTTTTCATAAAAGTGTGACTTGCAGGCTGGAAAGCCCATTTTTGCACTTCTCTGAGCCTAAAACGTCCGAAAAAGCAATCATTTAATAATGACAATAACTTTTGAACCATGCATGCTAGAATCATAAATCTTGCTTTCCTGGGTTGGAAATCTTCTGAATTTTCTATATTTAGTGCAGATTTGGTGAAAAAAGCTCAACTTTTTGAGTTATGCAAGTTTTCATAAAAGTGTGACTTGCAGGCTGGAAAGCCCATTTTTAAGCTTATCTGCGCCTGAAACGTCCGAAAAAGCAATCATTTAATAATGACAATAACTTTTGAACCATGCATGCTAGAATCATAATTCTTGCTTTCCTGGGTTGGAAATCTTCTGAATTTTCTATATATAGTGCAGATTTGGTAAAAAAAACTGAACTTTTTGAGTTATGCAAGTTTTCATAAAAGTGTGACTTGCAGGCTGGAAAGCCCATTTTTAAGCTTATCTGCGCCTGAAACGTCCGAAAAAGCAATCATTTAATAATGACAATAACTTTGGAACCATGCATGCTAGAATCATAATTCTTGCTTTTCTAGGTTGGAAATCTTCTGAATTTTCTATATTTAGTGCAGATTTGGTGAAAAAAGCTCAAGTTTTTGAGTTATGCAAGTTTTCATAAAAGTGTGACTTGCAGGCTGGAAAGCCCATTTTTAAGCTTATCTGCGCCTGAAACGTCCGAAAAAGCAATCATTTAATAATGACAATAACTTTGGAACCATGCATGCTAGAATCATAATTCTTGCTTTTCTAGGTTGGAAATCTTCTGAATTTTCTATATTTAGTGCAGATTTGGTGAAAAAAGCTCAAGTTTTTGAGTTATGCAAGTTTTCATAAAAGTGTGACTTGCAGGCTGGAAAGCCCATTTTTGCACTTCTCTGAGCCTAAAACGTCCGAAAAAGCAATCATTTAATAATGACAATAACTTTTGAACCATGCATGCTAGAATCATAAATCTTGCTTTCCTGGGTTGGAAATCTTCTGAATTTTCTATATTTAGTGCAGATTTGGTGAAAAAAGCTCAACTTTTTGAGTTATGCAAGTTTTCATAAAAGTGTGACTTGCAGGCTGGAAAGCCCATTTTTAAGCTTATCTGCGCCTGAAACGTCCGAAAAAGCAATCATTTAATAATGACAATAACTTTTGAACCATGCATGCTAGAATCATAATTCTTGCTTTCCTGGGTTGGAAATCTTCAGAATTTTCTATATTTAGTGCAGATTTGGTGAAAAAAGCTCAAGTTTTTGAGTTATGCAAGTTTTCATAAAAGTGTGACTTGCAGGCTGGAAAGCCCATTTTTGCACTTCTCTGAGCCTAAAACGTCCGAAAAAGCAATCATTTAATAATGACAATAACTTTTGAACCATGCATGCTAGAATCATAAATCTTGCTTTCCTGGGTTGGAAATCTTCTGAATTTTCTATATTTAGTGCAGATTTGGTGAAAAAAGCTCAACTTTTTGAGTTATGCAAGTTTTCATAAAAGTGTGACTTGCAGGCTGGAAAGCCCATTTTTAAGCTTATCTGCGCCTGAAACGTCCGAAAAAGCAATCATTTAATAATGACAATAACTTTTGAACCATGCATGCTAGAATCATAATTCTTGCTTTCCTGGGTTGGAAATCTTCTGAATTTTCTATATTTAGTGCAGATTTGGTGAAAAACGCTCAACTTTTTGAGTTATGCAAGTTTTCATAAAAGTGTGACTTGCAGGCTGGAAAGCCCATTTTTAAGCTTATCTGCGCCTGAAACGTCCGAAAAAGCAATCATTTAATAATGACAATAACTTTGGAACCATGCATGCTAGAATCATAATTCTTGCTTTTCTAGGTTGGAAATCTTCTGAATTTTCTATATTTAGTGCAGATTTGGTGAAAAAAGCTCAAGTTTTTGAGTTATGCAAGTTTTCATAAAAGTGTGACTTGCAGGCTGGAAAGCCCATTTTTGCACTTCTCTGAGCCTAAAACGTCCGAAAAAGCAATCATTTAATAATGACAATAACTTTTGAACCATGCATGCTAGAATCATAAATCTTGCTTTCCTGGGTTGGAAATCTTCTGAATTTTCTATATTTAGTGCAGATTTGGTGAAAAAAGCTCAACTTTTTGAGTTATGCAAGTTTTCATAAAAGTGTGACTTGCAGGCTGGAAAGCCCATTTTTAAGCTTATCTGCGCCTGAAACGTCCGAAAAAGCAATCATTTAATAATGACAATAACTTTTGAACCATGCATGCTAGAATCATAATTCTTGCTTTCCTGGGTTGGAAATCTTCTGAATTTTCTATATTTAGTGCAGATTTGGTGAAAAAAGCTCAACTTTTTGAGTTATGCAAGTTTTCATAAAAGTGTGACTTGCAGGCTGGAAAGCCCATTTTTAAGCTTA